>NC_058164.1:15060470-15325470 GCF_020080835.1 Cotesia glomerata
AATCATATATAATTGTATATAATCATATATGACTATATATGATTATATATGGAATCACATATATAATTATATACAAATATATATAATCATATATCCACAGATTCGGTAGAATCTGGCGCCAAGTTCCGTTCAAATCTGCTGTAAACGGAGCGCCAGACTACCGACTATGTTTACTGTAAGCAGAACGGTATTTTGAGGTTGCAAAATTTTATTTAATTCTACGGTACTTTTTTTTCCTAAATTGTATATTATAACAATAATTCATACTTTATTTGACTGTTATTAATTAATTATATTCACTTATAACAATTAATCTAATTGAAATTATTAAATTTAATCAGCACAAACTATAGCAACGCAAAAATATCGATCCTGACTTTTTTTCGATGGGCAAAGTGATCTGCCACAGACTAAATAATTCGAGAATGCATAGTAATCCTTCATTAGATGGGAAATTACAGTTAAAAAAAGATATTTCACAGCTTGCATCAACACCCGCCAAGGTGCGCTGGAATTATTTTTACATAAACTGTAGTTTCAAGGGGATAGTTTGCTATAAAAAATGCAACCAACGCGAGATTTAAGTTGGTACCAATTGTAAATTTTTATTATAATTACAAAAAATACTAAAATCCGAACAAAAACAGTTTCACTGTAAAAAATCGCGCCAAGTCCACGTTCATAAGACTATTAAGAAAAAAAAATTTGTTTTTCTCTTTACAAAAATATATAAAATAAAAAAATTAAAATCTCCAAGTAACCGATATGATTGTTTAAGATTTTCGGAAATTAAAAAAAATTGTGTTATAAATTTAAAAATTAAGAAAAAAATTTTGGAACGTACTTGGTGTGCGTCATTGTGTATTTAAATTTTTTTAAAGTCCTAGTAAATAGATTTTACGAATTTCATTAAAAGTAAAATATTTTGCAACCGCGCACACTAAATACGTTCCAAATTTTTTTTTTTAATTTTTAAATTTGTAACACAATTTTTTTTAATTTCCGAAAATCATAAACAATCATATCGGTTACTTGGATTTTTTAATTTTTTTATTTTATATATTTTTGTAAAGAAAAAAACAAATTTTTTTTTCTTAATAATCTTATGAACGTGGACTTGGCGCGATTTTTTACAGTGAAACTGTTTTTGTTCGGATAATTATATACAGGGTGTCCCAAAAGTCACGGACGCCATTGTAGCATCTGATGAAAAAAATAATTCTGAGACGAAAAGTCCTTAGCCATTTTTCAATTAACCGTATAGATAATTAATTATTAATTAAAAATAACGTCTCTTTATTTGTTAGAGAGAGAGCGCCAGTGTCCAGTAAAGTATGTGCCAAACAAAGAAACAACTAACTGTATGACTGACTAGTTTCTATAGCTAACGTAGTCACACATATTTACTTACACATTCACACGTGCAAGCGTCTTCGTTGGAACGCACTTGACACTAGTGCTCTCTCTCTCTCTAACGCATAAAAGGACGTTATTTTAATTAATAATTAATTATCTATGCGTCTGATTAAAAAATGGCTAAGGACTTTTCGTCTCAGAATTATTTTGTTTATCAGATGCTACAATGGCGTCCGTTACTTCTGGGACACTCTGTATAATCATACATGATTATATATGGAATTGTATATACGATTATATATAATTATATATGACTATATATGGAGCAATATACAGCCATGCAGGATTATATATAGTTCCATATACAATTATATATAAAATTATAAATGATTATATATGGAATTGTATATGAGGTTATATATAATCATATATAATTATATATGGAGCAATATACAACCAAGCAAGATTATATAATTCAATATATCTATACATATATAATGAAAGTGGGTTTCGTAGACTGTCAATCACGCAAAAACTACTGAACGTATTGACATGGGACTAGGACCATTCGATGTAGAATGAATTGTAGATGGTTATAGGCTACTTATTTTTCAAATTCCATCAATCCTTCACCATTTTATTTCTATTTAACTTTAATAAACATTTTTTCCCGCCGATAAAAACAAAAGACGAGCATTTTTCTTCAATTTATTTGTTTTTTTTATCGGCATAAAAGGAAATAATTTTTATTACGTTACTTTTTTGAGAATTTAGTTCCATATATACCTACGCGTGGGCGAATGCGTGGGTGGAAAATATACATATATAACGAAATAGGGTTCCTTTGATAAAAGTTGACGTCAAAACTACTGAAGCTATCGGGATGGGACTGCTACCTTTCGACGCAGAATTTTTCATATATGGTTATAGGCTACTTATTTTTGGATTTTATCAACCCTTTCTCATTTTTTTTACGATTAATTTTTATATACATTTTTTCCCGCTAATAAAAACAAAAGACTCATTTTTCATTCATTTGTTTTTAATACGATTTTCTTTTGTTTTTATTACATAACCGGCATTACATTACAGAACTTAATATTTGATTGATTTCACGTCATTTAAAAAAAAAGTTAAAGAAAGAAGCTAATTATGTCTGGTGAACTAAGTGTTGAAAATTTATATTTATATGCTGATCGTATGTTTGGTTATGGTAAAATTGGTTTCAAGAATTAAAATAGTTAGATATCTATGAAATCTACTGAAAATGTTGTTGTTTATCAACTAGGACTTTTTGAAACATAAAATTTAGACCCTGTCTATTGAGTTTCAATAACATTTGCTAAAAATTTCCTTGCAACAAACGTCTCTTTACCAGCGGGAAAAAAGTCATTGTAAGGTTTCCAAAACTTAACATTATATGTAGTAATTTGGTCAAAGAACTTAGAATTTTACATACATGTTATTTTTGCTGATTACATAACTTATAAATTGTTCTTATTACGGGATCGAGGGAATGTTACTGATTAAAATGAATGCATTTTCCAAACACTGGGTATGTAAAAAACATGTTAAGTTTATTTTCTATGAAAAATTGATGTCGCTGAGAAAATTTTAAATGACAAAAAAATTCTTCGCACTTGAAGCTAGACAGACTTCAACTTTACTTATGAGACTTGAAATGACATTAACTAAAACTTTCAATACTCATTTGGAATCTGTGCAAGTCAAAACAATACTCTAATTAAATTTCAAGTCTAGATCTAAAAATGCAATTCTATAAAGCGCCCAGCGAAGCGGGCGGGTAACAGCTAGTAATTATATATAGCCATACATGATTATATATGGAATTGTATATGAGGTCATATATAATCATATATAATTATATATGACTATCTATGGAGCAATATACAGCCAAGCAAGATTATATATAGTTATATATAATCATCCATGATTATATATGGAATTGTATGTGAGGTCATATATAATCATACTAGCTGTTACCCGCCCGCTCCGCTGGGCGCTTTATAGAATTGTATTTTGAGATCTAGATTTGAAATTTAATTGGAAGATTGTTTTGACTTGCACAGATTCCAAATTCCATCAAATTGGTCTGTATATTGTGTCCACATGATTATTCTAGCTAAAATTCATTGTAACTTTCAATGTCCAATCACTATAACATTCCCGTGGCTTTCTTCCAAAAATGAATATTAATTGACACGAAGAAAAAAAATTTTTAATGAGCATTGTAAGTTTTAGTTAAAGTAATTGCAGGTCTCATAAGTGAAGTTGAAATCTGCCTAACTTAAATTGTGACGAATTTCGCTGTTAATTAAAATTTCTTCCGTAACATCAATTATACATAGAAAATTATTTGTACTTGTTTTTTACGAATTTTCTTAAAATGAGTAGCCAAATTTTTTTTCTATATCTCATGTGTTTAGAAAATGCAATGCTTTTAATCTGTTACATTTTCGCGATCCCGTAATAAGAACAATTCTTCGGTTATGTGATCAGCAAAAAAAAATGTATGTAAAATTCTTAGTCGACTTTTTTGCCGCTGCCAAAGAGACGATTGTTGTAAGAAAATATCACTATTAAGAAAGAAAAATATTTAAATCCGTTGACCTTGGAGGCCATCCCGGTATTTGCCTGTTTCTCTTCAGATTCTATCAAATTTTATATTTGTAGGAACTGTATTTAAAGAATATGAATTTTTTGACAATTATTACTCCCGCACTTCTATGTGGGGGAGGAATTTCGTAAGATCCTATTCGAGATAATTTCTACATTATAAATAAAAGATTTCAACAAAACTTCGAGTCTATAAAAACTATCGATTGGAAATGAGAAATTTTCATTGTTAACGCCCCCACCATCCCTTTTGGGGTTAGAATTCGAGAAAATCCATTCTCAGCTGAACTGGACATCGTACACGAAGATTCCTACCAAATTTAGAATCTGCAGGAATTACAGTTTGGAAATAAAAATTTTAGATTTTGACACCCACCCCCGCAATCCCTATCGGAAGTAGAATTTTTTGGGATCCGTTTTGAGATGATCTCATGACAAATGAAAGATTCCTACCTAATTTCAAGTTTGTAGAAGTTACAGTTTGGAAATGGAAATTTGAAATTCTAACACCCACCCCCGCAATCCCTGTCGGAAGTAGAATTTATTGAAATCCGTTTTGAGATGATCTCTACATGACAAATAAAAGATTCCTACCAAATTTACGCCTTTTAGAAGCTATGTTTTGGAAATTAAGATTTTTTTTTGTCAACACCCACCCCCGCAATCCTTATTGGGGGTGATTCGTCGTAAAATCCGCTCTTAGATTATTTCTACATCACATAGAAGATTCTTACCAAATTTGGAGTCTATAAGAGCTATAGCTTGGAAATTAAAAATTTTAATTGTTAACATCCACCCCCGCAAACTCCTGTGAGGTATCTTAAAATTCGTTCGTATATTATTTCTACATCTCTTAGAGAAAATTCCTACTTAATTGGAGTCTGTAGGAGCTATAGCTTGAAAATTAAAAATTGTCATTGTTAATACCCACCCCACAATCCGTATTGGGGTAGGCTGTCATTAAATCCACTCTTGAATCATTTATACATCACATAGAGCAGATTCTTACCAAATTTGGAGCCTATAGGAGCTACAGCTCTGAAATTTAAAATTTTCATTATTAACACCCACCCCCGCAACCCCTTGTGGAGTAGGATATCGTTAAATTCGTTTATAAATTATTTTTACATCACTAACAAAAAATTCATACAAAATTAGGATTCTCTAGGAGCTATAGCTCGGAAATTTTAAATTTTCATTGTTAACGCCCACCCCCGCAATCCATATTGGGAGTAGATTGTCATAAAATCCGCTCTTAGATCATTTCTACATCACATATAGGAGATTCCTGCCAAATTTGGAGTCAATAGGAGCTATAGTTTAAAAATGGGAATTTTCCATTGTCAACGCCCCCGCAACCCCCCTTGTAGGTGGAATTTTGTAAAATCCGTTCTTAGCTGACCTTTATACGGCGAAAGAAATATTCCTACCAAATTTCAAGTCTCTACGCTTTATGGTTTCAGAGATATCGTGATGAGTCAATATATAGGTGGAAATCTCTTATATATATATAGATATAGATTTATTGGCACCAGATGTACAGCTTGTCTAACAAACTCTGATACATCTTTCGCTTAAATCTACTTTTCTTACACTAATTTTATAATTTATTATTTTATTTTAGTATTCCAACTTGATAGTTAATCTATATTTCAATCTATAACGCTAGTAAATACTTTCTTCGACTTTGGGTCGTTTCCTTAGTTTCAGTTTATCGCACATAGCAGATTCTTTTCAAATTTGGAGCTTATAGGAGCTACAGCGCGAAAATTTAAAATTTTAATTGTTAACCCCCCCCCCGCACCCCCCTGTGAGGAGGGATATCGTAAAATTCGTTCATAAATTATTTTTACATCACTTACACAAAATTCATACAAAATTAGGAGTCTGTAGGAGCTAAAAGTCGAAAATTTTAAATTTTCATTGTTAACGTCCACCCCCGCAATCCATATTGGAAGTAGATTGTCATAAAATCCATTCTTAGATCATTTCTACCTCGCATATAGCAGATACTTATCAAATTTTGAGCCTTTAGGAGCTACAGCTAAAAAATTTAAAATTTCCATTGTTAAGACCCACCCCCGCACTCCTCTGTGGAGTGGGATATCGTAAAATTCGTTCATAAATTATTTTTACATCACTAACACAAAATTCATACAAAATTAGGAGTCTGGAGGAGCTAGAAGTCGGAAATTTTTAATTTTCATTGTTAACGTCCACCCCCGCAATCCATATTGGAAGTAGATTGTCGTAAAATCCGCTCTTAGATCATTTCTACATCACATATAGGAGATTCCTACCAAATTTGAAGTCGATAGGAGCTATAGGTTAAAAATGGGAATTTTCTATTGTTAACGCCCCCGCAACCCCCCTTGTGGGTGGAATTTCGTAAAATCCGTTCTTAGCTGACCTCTACTCGGCGAAAGGAATATTCCTACCAAATTTCAAGTCGCTACGCCTTATGGTTCCAGAGATATCGTGATGAGTCAATATATAGGTGGGAATCTTTTATATATATATATAGATATGACTATATATGGAGCAATATACAGCCATCCAAGATTATATATAGTCCCATATATAATTATATATAAGTATATATGATTATATATGCTTATATGTAATTACCATATATAAAAATTTTTTTTTGGTAATCACAAAAAGTGTAAAATGATGTTTATAATTACGTTTAAATAATTCTGAAAAACAAAATTTGTTACATTTCCTATGAAGTGTTTTGGTCTGCTCTGCTACTACCTAATAGTAAAATCATTATTTATTTTATTATTTAAATAAGTGTTATATTATAATGAGATTCGGTAAAATAAATAAATTATGAATTATGACTACCCAAATATATTATAAAATCAATTTTTATATTATATTTATGATAAACCCATATGATACATTATGTAGATCATAGAATCATTGTCATCTAAGACAGCAGCACAGCAGACAGAAACTTCAAGACGCACGGAGATTACCAAAGTTAAGCAGCATTGAGCAGGGTTAATAGTGGGATACGTGATCGCTGGTGTTATAACCGTAAAATTATAGCTAGATTTCTTTTTTTGCATTTTAATTGGTTACAGAGAAGTGCGTAGGACCATATTAAACACTCTATCCATAAAATTAACCCAATAATTAATTAGATGTAATAAATATATAATTAAATATTGTTATATATAATTATACATAATTATATATGATTATACATAATTATACATGATTAGATATGATTATATTTGG
The DNA here is from genome assembly GCF_020080835.1 of Cotesia glomerata. Lineage (NCBI taxonomy): Eukaryota > Metazoa > Arthropoda > Insecta > Hymenoptera > Braconidae > Cotesia > Cotesia glomerata. Next base: position 15,067,713 of record NC_058164.1, read on the forward strand.
CCATTTTTCATATATAATCATATATAACCAATTTATATATAATTATATATAAATATTTTTTCTTGGGCATAAGCTACCAAATAGCTTATTACTTGATAACTTAGCTTAAGCTATAAAGACTTGTACATAATGTAAATACTGTATTTATTTGTTTAGTTTATAAGCTAGTTTTAAGAACAAAAAACTGTCAAGTGGATTTTTTTCAAATTTTACCACGAAACATATTTTATATCATCTAAACAAGTACTAATATGAAAAAAAAAAAAATAAATATATAAACAATATGTTATAGCTCTAATTAGAGTAAGGAAATATTTTTAATACAAAAATAAAAACATGTACTACTATGTATGTCAATTAAAATGACAAATAAAGGAAATTTTAAAAGAAAAAAATAATTTGACAAGCAATTCTTTCTCGGGAGAATTACTTGGTTGAATACTCTTCACCAAGTAATTCAAGAGGATGATATTCTACCTGGAGTCTGACCAAGACCCAGGTAAGTATCGGGGACCGACCGGATGAAAGTGCGACTCCCCGTGCCGAGGCCTTCAGCTGAGGTACGGTAGGTGATCATAAGCCGTGTAGGTGGGAGCGAGGATACTCTCCACTTGCTCCCAGGGTAGAGTTTAGGGCCCTCAGGGTTGACGGCTAGTCGCCCTGGGGGGGAGGGGTGTTATTGGGGAATTAGTTTTTGCTTTGTAGACCGCGTTTTTGAGTTTGATCCGCGAATACTGTCGTGTATGTTTGGATAGAATGTTCTATTGTATTAGTGTATATTGCTTATATTGTTTAGATTGTTCATTGATTTTGAACCGCGTTATTAATTTTGAACCATGAATATGTGTGAAAAGAGTTTCTAATGTATTGTTTATATTGGTTAATTTGCTTATATTGTTTATTAACATGATCAGGCCAATAAAGAGGTTTCCTTTTTCTTTGATTTATTTAAAATGAAGTGTTTTGTTTATATTTTGTTATTTATAATGCGATTTTCGTTTATGACCCAGGACTCCGGCGAACAAATTTCGAGCCGGGGATTAATTAGATATATTTATTTGAAAACGTGGACGTTACAGAACCGTAATGTGATTTTATAGACACAAAAAAGTATAATTTAAAATCCTTTTGGTAATAACAGCTTGATAAAATTTTAAGATTGTAATGCAATAATTATGCTCACTACGATATAATTTATATTACATAAAAGTATTTAATATTGCAATATATGAACGATATATTGTCAAAAAAAAAAAAAAAAAATTCTGATATGTTGCTGAAAATTAATTCGAGAATTAAATTTTGAGAATACTATTTACTGTCAAAATGATAAAATATGCTTACGAGTTAGTTGTATGTGAATTACATCAGACTTTCTCATATGACATATGAGTAACACATTTCCTATAAAGATGAAAAGTAAAGGAAGCCATGTACAAAAAGCTATGTAAAAGTACATTGGGATTCCCCATGGGATTACTATTTTTTGACAAGTTACATATTCAAATACACTGTCAGATTCGTACCCTGGAAAAAATTGTAACAACGGTAATTAATGAAAACCAAAAAAAAAATTTCATGAATTATATTATTTTTAAAACTCACCTCCACAGTACAATTTTGTAAGTGAAACTATAAGACTGAGACAAGTCAGAATAATAATAACGATGATAGCCGAACAATCGTGATTTTTATTGAAAGTTTGTAAAGGAAAAATAATTGCGGCGACTCGCGCCCAAGTTAAAGATACTACAAGCCAAGTCGATGTTATTTGGAAAAATTCCATACTCACAGAATTAATGCCACATAGAAATTTACTGTTCTAAAAAAATTACATGATAATATATTTCATTAACTAAACAACATTTAATTACGCATACAGTTCAATGAATCATTGTAAAATATCCTCAAATAATAAAATATATTTTTAAGATTAGTGATCATTATCACTAATGACTACTAACTCTTTATGGGGATATTTTTTTTTGATGGTCTAATTCAATTACCATAAATAGAGTATTGAAAGCTGAGAAATTAGATCTCGCTACTCCGACGCCATAGTCAAAAATTAAAACAGCGTTGTCTGATATTGCAAGTGCTCGAAGATACAAAGATAATCCTGAATCGCAAAATCGCAAAATCGGCTTACTCAACATACCAAATGAAATAGCGTTGAGTATAACTCCTATTATACATATTGTTAAATTATTATATACTTGTGAGTTTAGTATACTATCATTTTTATTGAAATGTAGCGTTTAAAATTAATCAGATTCTTACCAAAAAAAATAACGAAAGGTGTAACGTAAGCTAATAAAATACGAACGAATTGAACAAATGGTTGTAAACTTAGCCAATAATGTCGCACTTGACAAGGCCAAATAACTTCTAAATCAGATTGATTAAAATTTTTAATAAAATCCAACACTTCCAATGGTATTAAACATTCTTCTCTAGATTAAAATTCATATATTAATTTAGATAAATTTTAAAATTCCAATTTTACAAATTGCATAAAATATAATTATCTTTTTATTACCCGATGAACGTTTTATTCATGACTTCGTCATTTTCCTCCATTAGTTATAAAATAATGTATTTTTCTTCTGTATTTTTGAACTTTACGATCAATCAAATGCAATCTAATACAAAAAAAAAAGCTGAAAAAAACTTTTTTACTCTGTAAGCGAATAACACTGTAATAATTACTATTTACAACTCAATTAAAGTAATAATAACTTAAACATAGTTCTATAATTTTATAAATATTTAAAATAGAAATAATGCACTTGGTAATAAACAGTTAATAACTGGAGTTGTTTATCCTAACTATAAGAGATGTATATTTCATTTCTCGCAAACCACCTGTGTATTTAATACTAATTATCATAACAGAATTATTCTTGACTAAGACAATTTTACCACAGACAATAAACGGGTACTTATACACACAAACATTTACCTCTTTTAACATAAGAATTTAAAAACATTTGTCATTATGAATGAAAGGTTGATGTGCACTCGTTTTTTTCCATACGCTTTAAGTCTCACATTTGAGAAGATGAACATACTTATTATATTATCTTAGGTCAAAACAATTTCAAGCTCTAGCTTGTAAATACTTATTTTCACCTTATCTTTTGTCACAACAAATAAAATTGATAGAAATAAAAACGATAAAAATAATTTGAACTATTAGGCTATCGACATGGTGAAAAAAATCTGCAAAAATTTTAAATAAGTTGAAATGTTCTGATTTAAGTCTTTTGATGTGCCAGTCCCATGGCTAAGCGGTATAACGCTTGTCATGCTTGCTTGGGACTGGTGAGGCGTGGGTTCGAATCCCGGTGTGAGCTGAAATTTAATTTTCAGTGAACATCGGTGCTCGTAACCCACGCCGGGCTGTACAGGTTTGGGTTTTTCGATGGTTTCCCCAAGCCCTGTGCTACCGGTGGGGCACAGGCAAATGCGTGCAGTTTCCCCAAAGTCGGCCCATCGCCGCATTACTCTCCAGGCTGAAAAAGTATGTAATACCGCCAAACTTATTCTGCCAAACTTAATGTACCGATCAGCCTGGAGTCCCCTTCCGGTCTCGGCCGGACCCCCATCGAGACAGAAGTCTGAAAAGCGGGGTTAAAATAAAAAAAAAAAAAAAAAGTCTTTTGATGTAAAACTTTGCAGTCCTGAAATGAGAGCCTAAAATTTTATTATAAATTAAATGAAGAATAATAATTAATTTAAACATAATTTTCCTGTAGATATTCCTTCGTTAACTAATTTAATGATACAAATAAGAAAAAAAGTTAGTAAGATTAATAAATTTTAATTACATTGATTAAAATCAATAAGAAAATTTATATTTATTTGATCATAAATATAATATATTTACTTATAATAAAACGGATTTATTGTAATTTCAAAAAAATATTAATCTTATGAATTTTCTTTGTTGTCAGAAGTTTAAGAAAAATGATTGTTCTATGACTATGTATAATCATGAATAAAGACGTAAAAATGTAAGAGTATAAAGACTGGGAAAGTACAGTGATGAAAAAAATTAATAAATTAAAATTAATAAAAAAGGAAATAATATCTTAAATAAAAATAGAAATATAACTAAGAGAATTCGAGGTTTTTTTTTATACAAATAAATGCTTTTTAACATCAATTTTATTTATGATATGTTGTTTTATATTGTATAATTATACCTATTATATATATATAAGCAGTCAATACTAATTATTTACAAACTTGCAAAAAAAAAATATAGAACTCAATTCTGCAAGTATACATGAGCAAAAGGCACACTTTGACACTACAATATTTATATTCAGTATTTGATACATAGTTTTATTCGAGTAGAGAAATTCGTTTATCTGATAATACAGTATCAGATGTATTATATTACAAATATATTATTTATTATTTTATTAATGAGTTGTTATTCATATACGTCATATTATCTTTGACATTAATTACGAAAACTCCCTATTTTTTTTTTTTTTTTTTTTTTTTTCAAGTGAATATATTTAAAATCATGTTTGTTATTTACTATTATTTCGATACAAAGTCAATAAACAAAACTAAATAGTTGAAATTATAAGAAAAAAAAAATTTTTTTTCTTCAATATGAATTTTAAAATATTAAAATTAACAATATGGATTCATGATACCATTTTATTAATGGAAATATCTTAATCTGCAAAAGTACTTTTGAAATAAAATAAATTTATATTTTTCGCTGTTCAAGAGGCAGTTGATACTGGAACTTGAATTCAAGTCTTCATTATTATCACAATATTTATAAACAAACAGCAAAATATTTTTTTCAATTTTTTGAATATTTAAACAAAGTACATAAATATAAACCCAATAAAACGTGTACAAGATTTCATATATTTACTCATTTTATAATATATAGGTATTAGAGTGGTCCAAAAAAAAAAAAGTTTTTTGCCTATCATGTTAAAAGCTTCTCTAAGGTATAAAAAAAATTCCCTTCAAAGCGCAGCTTGATATCTCAATCCCCCACAAAGCTCAATGAATTTCTATTTTCCTATTTAAATAACACATAAAAAAATTTATTTTACGTTTTTATCCGGTAAAACTACGAAAAAAAATTTTTTCTGAATTTTTTATCAATTATTCTTGTAGGAAATTTAATTCTCTACAAAAAAGTACTGAGGTAGTTTCTTCGTAATATTAACGAATAAAAAGTTATTGAGCTTTAAGTACTCGCACAAAAGAAAATTTGAACGAAGATAGTCTCAACGCAACTTTTCGAAAACTTTTTTGGTAACTACATGTATTTATTTCAAAATTTATCAAACTAGACTGTTTATAATATAATTAACACATGTCTTTTGGTGAAGTATTAACTGTGAATTATGAATAATTTTTCTCATTACAATTTGGATATTTTTTCCTATGAGCAGTGATTTTTTAAAATTGAACTTGAATTTCATTACGGAATCTGAATCAAGAGCAAGCTAGTACTTCCGGATGTATACTGAATTTAATTTTTTTATTTAAGAACATGTAGGATAGGTGAATATTTAAATTTTGAACATGATGCTGGGACGCTTTTTGACCGAATGAAAAATCATGAAACTTTGCAGGAGTACCTAAATAAAAGTCCTTCGTAAATTGATTCTTTTATTTTTAAATTTAATCATTGAAAAAAAAAAAAAAAAAATGATAAATAAACAGGTAGAGTTCGTGCGTAAAACTGCCTTATCTCAGGAGTCATCACATATTTAAGTAAATAAGCTTGACTATAAAGAAATTGCTAATAAACATACAACCAATATAATTTTTGAGACTGATTTGATTTTTTGGTTACTTCTTATTTTAGTTTATATTACTTATAAAACATAATTATTAAAATGCAGCTAGGTTAGGGTAAAAAACTAATTATCAACAAAAAAATTTTTTTTTTTTTTTTTTTTTATTTAACCCCGCTTTTCAGACTTCTGTCTCGATGGGGGTCCGGCCGAGACCGGAGGGCGACTCCAGGCTGATCGGTACATTAAGTTTGGCAGAATAAGTTTGGCGGTACATACTTTTTCAGCCTGGAGAGTAATGTGGCTAGGGTAATAGGTTATTAGGGTAAAAAACTAATTATCAACAAAAAATTTAATTTACTATATATCTTCATGTAGGCCGCAAGAGAGTGCTAAAAGTAAATTATCTAGTTTAATTTTTTTAAGCAGTGGTTAGAGCATTTACAAAGTCTGGTAATCTCCAGTGCATTTTATATGTGGTTAAAATAAACAAACCGGTATATTAAATTGTCATTTGTTGTCACTGGTCCAGACTGAATTACCGATATCAGACTGTATACCATGTTTTTAAGAAAAAAATATAAATTACATAATCAAATACTTTGAAACAGAAAATGTGATACAACATGGATTCTAAAATCATATCTGTTTAAATTTTCTTTTATTGCGAGTATTTGAAGTTTAATAACTTTTTACTTGTTAGGATTACGAAAAAACTACTTCAGTACTTTTTTGTAGAGAATTAAATTTCCTATAATAATAATTGACGAAAAATACAAAAAAAAAATTTTTTTCGTAGTTTTACCGGATGAAAACGTAAATAAAATTTTTTTTACGTATTTAAATGGGAAAATAAAAATTCATTGAGCTTCATGAAGAATTGAGATATCAAGCTGCGCTTTGGAGAGAATTTTTTTTATACCTTAGAGAAGTTTTTGAGACAGCAGCACTTGAAAAAAAAAATAAAAATGTTTTTTTTGGACCACTTTAATAGGTATGTATTAAAGTGTGTCATTTACATAAATACAAGTATATATTTTTTTATATAATGTCAACTCATAATCTTAAAGTCATTGACAAAAAGAATTTTAAGCATTTTTAAGCAATCTTAATTTTAAGCAATTTTAATTCATTATTGAGTGATATAATTTTAAAGACAAAATAAAATCATCCCATGTTAATGAAACACTTTAATTTATATCTATTAGATTGCAAAAACATCAACGATTTTTTTCTTTCAATAATTGTATTGAAAATATTTTTAGGCTGTAGAAAAAATTATTCGATTGAAACTCAAAATTTTAAAATCAAAATTACGAGGTGCGTTATAGATACTCTCTTTTTCTAGCTTTAATAACATAGACTGCTTTTAATTGATATATAACTTAAAATTCAAGACATTATTAAAATGATACCAAATTCATGTTTACTTTTAAACATTTTTTTTTTCTACTTTCGTTAAAAAATTTGATTTGTTTACGTAATGTATTGGTAAATGCAAGCAGCTAATTCCAATCGAATTTTTATAATTATTTTTTATAATTTTTCAAAGAGTAAATTTATTATTTACGTAATACTGCACCTTTTAATTTAAACATCAATTAAAAATTCAAACTTTAAATAACACCATTTTTTCGACTTCCTGTACAGTATTTTTAATTTCACTATGGAAAAGAAAAACATTTGATGTTTTGGATACAGTTTAGTATGCATGAACAAATTAAACTATCCCAAAGTATTATCATCTAAATCACATTTATTTGACAGTTGAATTAAACTGTCCGCAAAAAAATTTTGATATTAAAATTACAGTTAACACATTTAATAACGGTAAGTAAGCATTGTATTAGTATATACATAATGGAGACATTGTTGGCTACTGCCGATATCATACAAAATTCATATCACCAGTGCGGTTCTAGCCCACGGTCGTGGATTATGATGGTATAAAATTTTTTTCTTTGGGCACCTCATACGATTGAAACAACGGTAACCAATCAAGCCCGAGAGATTAAAATGAAATAAAAGTTAAAATTAAACTTTTATACGTATTAATCAAGAGTGAAAAAAAGTTTAAATTGTAAGTTTTTCAATGGTCTTATTGATATTGGACGGACTTGAGAGGTTAAAATTTTCTTAAAGATAAAAATTATTCATGATCGTCAAAGATGATTTTCAAAATTTTGTAATTCTATTCTTATTTATAAACTGATAAATTATTTTACTAATAGCAAATGATTATCGTACTAATAAGATAACAATAAAAATATTAACAACGGATGAAATTCAATAATTTAAGATATAATTTTTACGAAAAAAAAAGCTATGTTGATTTTATTTGAATTTGTTTTTACTTATGATCAAGGTCAAATTTTGATCCTGTTTCTGACGTATAAAAATTTTCCATGAAAAAAAATGTAAACACGAAAAGCTTAACATTTAATTTTTTTCCTTTTTAATTGATATATGAAATCATTTAATAGATATCAATCTTGAGTATTCAATTACTTTTTCTATTGTTTGGATTAGTTATTTCTCTTTGTTGGTGTTAGAGCACCATTGTAACTTGTTTTTACAAAAATATATCATCACGATATAGTAACTATCTACCACCAAAAGCATTCTAGTAAATAAAAGCATACTACCGTCCTGAATTAATCAAATTTCACATTTTTTTATAATATTAATATTTTGTTTTTACAAATTATCACGATTTATGACACATCTCAAGCCTAAAACATTGAGTATACCGTCTCTTTATTTGTAACATTTTAATCTGGTTTATAAATCGGTATTTTGGGTATAAATTCAATCAAAAGAACCTATAAAAAAAATTAACATTATAATCCAGTCATATTTGGTTATTTCAATTGGTGATAAATAATTCAATAATTTCTTACGTATTCCATCATCGATGAACTATCGCATCTCTGTTTAGTTAGTCGCCAGTGCAATCCAAGCTTGTGATATAATCGACTATTTTCCCACTCTAATAATTTATTTAACGAGTGTTGTGTCTAAAAAATAAATTTAATACTGTTTAATATTATTAAAAAATATTTCTTAATTTTAAAAATTGAATTAATAAAATAATACTACAGTGGGAAACTGTATAAAAAGAATGAAACAAGAAGATTTTATATAAGATGGTAAAACAAACTGCTCGATTTGGTATCTGACATCACCCCAAGTTTTTTATTCCATGATTTGTGTGCTATTTTTCATATCAGATTTGAATCGTTTATTAAAGCTCCGAATTTCAATATGTCTAACTTCAGACAACGTAATAAATTTAATTTTGAGGAATTAAATGCAATAAAGGGGAACAGATCCATTTTTTGCTTAGGGATGAAAATAATTAGTTTTTCTTATTTGAATATTGCTTTGATTGAAATCAGTTCAGAGTTCTGAAACGCATGGTATGAAAAATAATAACAAATGTGAAAATAATTTACATAAAATAAAAAAAAATTTTTTTTTTTTAACAACATAATCATAACTTGAAATCTAAATGACAATTTAACTATAGATAATATAAAAATTGATTGAAAATAAGCCAATGTTTGTTTTCAGTTTTGGTTATAAGTTATAATTAAAATAGGTATTGGACGATATAAAGAGTATATTTTTGATACTTGTTGAACTGGAAAAAAAACCTTTGTTATTTCTAGAAAAACTAAAATTTTTTTTTTAACTTATTGATTCAATTATAAAATAAATATAATTTAATTATTATAAATTTTGTATTACTTACTCTTTTACTAAGACAAATAACTGGCCACAATGAACATCCCAAAGTACAGCAACAACATACGCAGCCACAAAATAGCCATTTAACGTTAACAGGTAATGTTTTTTTTAGTACACTGTTAACTCTCATAACAGTAGCTTTAAATTCTTCTGGAGCTACTCTTGATACTAATCCATTAGGAAATTCTGCCTCAAAGCGATTGCTTAATCCAAACCTGAATTTAAATTGAAAATTATTAGTTTATTATTCACATTATCTATAAACTTTAATAATATATTGTTGTAATGAATAATTTATAAAATAGTTTGATTCATTATAATTATTTTCTTTTAGCTTAATTTTAATAAAACCGTAATATTAGAAACTAGAATAATAAAGTTATCCTATAATAAATATCAAAAGGTCAAAAAAATATACTATTCTTTTGAAATAAGCTATTTGGATAAATATGGATAATAATAAATATTTATGAATATAATATTTTTTGTTTTGGTTTTACTGTTTTTCAAAAAAGAAAAAGCACAAAAAATGACAGAACAAAGAAATTTCTGTTAACAAAGGAATGAGATTCTTTGTGACGTTCATAGTTGATAAGCCATAGTTAGGAACCTTAAACAATTCGGAGTAACTAAAGAATAAATGAAATGACATACATTTTTTTTTTTTTTACATATATAATAATAAAACTTACACAGTCATATTACCAGCTCCACGAACGACAATCGGATCTGGAACAATAGTTACATAGTGGTCCTCTGAATTTTGTTCATTTTCTTCTTCTTCTTCTTCATAAATTGCATCAAAATCTGCCATTGTAATGGATTTACAAAATAAATCTTTTTCCTAAGCCAATTTTCTTACTTTTGTTTTTAATCAATTTTCAGCAAACATTTAATTCAATGTAAGTATTTTTTTATTTTCGTCAAACATTAATTACATCCACTTCTATTTACTACAGAAAAATAGTTAATGTCTGATAACTTTTATTGTATCATAGAAAACGTTTGCACACAATAATTTACACACTGCGGAATACTGCAGATAATCCTGGTAACGAGGTATGAACATTGGTGGAACATCTCACAATAATTTAAATAAAAAATCATGAATATGAACTCCAAAAAAACATACCTATACTACACCTACTACTTTCAGTCATGGGAACTTTGCTATAGGTAAAGAAATGGATAAAGAATATTTAAAGTTTACCTATATGTTACTATAGGTAGATCTCGATACTATAAGAGAAATATATGTATAAGCATATCTCTTTATATGTATGTAGAGTATGAAAGCTTGATGGTGTAGGCATTAGGTATAATGAGACTTTGTTCCCTCTCCCTTTGTTACTATTTGATGTTAGTGCCAACTTAATTTATCAAAATATACGAAAAAAATCAACTAATTTTTGGTTTTGTTATAAATTTTCATTTTTTACTTGTAATTATTACAATTTTTTCGAAGAATACGGATACTAATAATAGATTAACCTATCAGTAATAACTTAAGAAAAATAAGAAATATATTATTACATAGATAAGTTTAGTATGTATACTAAAATTTGGACAAGCGTAGTTGGATTAGCACAACCGAATGTCATTCGTGAATTTTCGGTTTTGCAAATAAATTAATTTAAGCTAATGTTATTTTATCTTAATCGTATTATTTTTCAATTCAAATCATTTAATTTAAAAAAAAAATCTTGGCTCAAAAATTCATGTTTGCTATAAAATTTCTATAGAAACCGAAAATACCCGAACGAAGTTACTATTTTGACTAAGGGATTGGTAGTAGAAAAGCAAAAATTTCAGTTATAATTACAAGTAAATTTGATTATAAAATAATTGTGGCATAGCTTTCTAAAATTTTATTTTTATTTTTAATATTTAAGAATTTGAATAGCACCAGAAATCAGCAGACATCTGACAATTGTTGAAATTTTTATAATCAATCAATTATGATGAAAAAGATATTTTTTAAAATTGGCACTTTTAATATTTATAATTTTCTACATTGAGAATTCTTTTACCTAATTTTTTTTTATGATAATTTGAACGTGTTTTTATTTGTCCTGAATTTGATTGTAAATTATTAATCTAAAATTGTAATTTTTTTCAATGAGCGAAATTTTTTATTTTTCTGAATAAAAATATGTTACTCTCAATTTTGAAACAAAATTTTTAAGCTATTAGCGATTATAAGAATGGAATATTTTAGATTTTTTAAATCCATTTTTCCCTGGAAATTTATAAATATTTCAACAAAAAATTTGTGACACAAGTAACACATAATACTATTTTATAGTTCCAGATACAAAAAATTATTAGTTGTCAATTAATTTCGACATTGGATTATTGGAAAAGATATTTTTATTTATATTAATACATTTTCGAAAATTTGAATGAATTTATCCTATATTATAAAATAGATGAAAGTCTTGAAGTTAGCCAAAGGTCGAAACTCGCAAAAAACGGGCCACGACTCATTATTGGTTGAAATTTAGGCGCGCGCGTAGCGCGCTATTCAAATTTCTAGTTTAGATTTAAATTTAGTAAAAATATATTCATTTATAAGTGAAAATTTTTAGTAAGGTTTTTAAACGCAAGGGGGAGTCACTTATTAATTATTACTGGGTCAGATGATTTCTGCAAAAAATAATTTCATGACTGATAATCGAACGATTGAAGCGCCACCATTTAGAAATAGAAACTATTGCATTTTAGATTTGTTGGAGAAAGTTTATTTCTCATACAGAAGTTGGCGCGAGAACAGTGAATACTCTTTCCGAAATAATTAATTTTTATCAAAAAGTTTAAATTAATTAATTCTGTTAGTTTTTTTTTTTTTATTTAACCGTATTACTAAAAAATAATATATATCAAAATGTTTTGGGGTGAGTTTTTAGAATATCTATCGTTTAAATTTAATGTAATAAATAAATCACGCCGGTACTTGTTTGAAATATGGCGTCGCCATGTGGTTTCTGACCTTTAAGAACATGTGATTTTTTAAAATCATTTATTGTTATTTAATTTGTTTATGATAATAGAATTTTTGTTTAATCTATTTTTTAGGATTGATAATGGAACCAAACAAGCGGTACACGCAAACCGTAGAAAAAGCATTCCACGTGTCTATGGCGACTCTTGATGTTACGACCGCAGGTAAAACTTCTTACGACTAATTATTTAAATATGATATTATAAATCGAAATTATTGGATTTGTTACCGCTAATATTACTCTGTTAATTTAAAATATTAATTTGATAAAATTTATTTTTCTATAGATGATGCAGTTGTTCAGGTTATGCTATGTTATGATAACCGTAATTATCTTTTGTGTAACTTGCTTAAAAGTTCATCTCAAGCCCAGCTTGATTTAAACTTCAAAGAAGGAACCAGAATTTCATTCACATCTAACGGTCGTGGACATGTACATTTAACTGGTTATTTGATACCTGATGAGTTAGATGATCTTGAGCAAGATTTAGAAGAGGAAGAAATTCCTGAATTAGTTGCTAAGAATGATAAGCGCAAAGCTAAGGAATTGCCAGTAGATAAAAAAATGTTGAAACGTTTGAAGACTCTTAAAAATGAGTCTTCTGAAGATGACTCCGACGATGATGACGATGATGATGATGATGATGAAGATCAAAGTATGTTGGAGCGTGAAGATGACAGTGATTCTGATGAAGAGGGAAGTGATGAGGAAGAAGATGATGACGACGATGATGATGAAGAAGAAGAAGTAGTACAAGCAAGACTTCGAGTACAAAATGAGCTAACTAAAAAACAAAAAAAACAACAGAATCAAATTCAAGAAACTGCCAAGCAAAATAATTTGGTTAACGGCAAAGACAAAGGAGAAATGAAGAAGAAGAACAATGAAGAGCAAAAGCCTCAGAATGAACAACTGGCTAAGAAAAGAACTTTAACTGGCGGTGTAGCTATTGAAGAGCTTAAAGTTGGTACTGGCGCTCCAGCTAAATCAGGCAAATTCATTTCGGTCTACTACGTTGGGAGATTAAAGAATGGTAAAAAGTTTGATTCAACTACAAGTGGAGATGGTTTCAAATTCCGCCTTGGTAAAGGAGAAGTTATCAAAGGTTGGGACATTGGTGTACAAGGCATGAAAGTTGGTGGTAAACGACGTATCACAATACCTGCACCTATGGGGTATGTATAATTAATTATCTTAAATATTAATCTATAATCTTACATTTTACAAGATAATAATTATTTATAAATCATTTTTAGCTATGGTGCCAAAGGATCACCACCTGCTATTCCTGGAAATAGTACCTTGGTATTCGAAGTTGAACTTAAAAATGTTCATTAACTATATGATGATAATTATAATTAAAATAAGTATTGACTTATAATTTTTTTAAATACAGTATAAAGATATTTTAAATGGCTCACTCACTCATACCTCTTAAAACTTTAATCATTTAGCTTAATATTATGTGCCATTAATAAATGAATCATTCCATAATAATATACTTAAAAATTCTTGTTTCATGAATTATTTTTTCAATGACAAAAAAAAAGTAACTACTAAATTTATATATCAGCTCAGTACTTTTTTACATGCTTTTTTTCATACTTGAATTATATATTTTGTAATACGAAATATTTACAATCCATTGAACATTTTTTTGCTACTATCATAAGGTAAAGATAATTGAACAATTTTAATTGTATTTGGCATGTTAAAAATAAATTATCGTTATAACTTACAATACATATTGTAAATAAACAAAAACCCTTTTCAATTTACTTACGAATTTTATTAAAACAGAATGTCAATTAGTATGAATAGAACAGACAATAAACTTTTTTTCGATTATAAATAAATTAATTGATTTTTAAGAAATTGTAATTCAACTAAATCTACGTAATTATATTTAGTTGTCCAAGTGTATATTTTTTTTACAATTTATTGAAATACTAACTTTATTTTTTGAATTTTGAAAATGACTGCAAGATTCACTTTCTTCTTTTTATTTTTAATTTATAATGGGATTTGTAATATTTTTCTCTGTATAGTTGAGGGCACTTTTGAGGGATTTTTGAATATCGAGCATAAAATTTGTAAAACACAACTTAATTTTCGATGGTTTCTGATAACCTTTCAAAGCAATTGAGCCGTGACTATGTTCACTTCTTTGACTAGCTTTGGTGGAGCATGATTTTTATCAGGTCATTCTTTGTTTACTTTATATTTCCATAATTAATAAATATTATTTTTATAATTAGATCGCTCGAGCACTGTCACCAAATTGTTGACAAAAGTAAATTATTTGGTGGTTTCATTTGTAAATATATATATAGAATGATAAATACAGTAACCCAAGCGATACAAAATTTTTTTTGGTGATGTTTTCTTTAATTTAAGTTGATAATTATAAATATCTGACTTCTTGTTAAATAAAATCTCCCAAAAAGTCAACATTTGTTTTGTGACGCTTGGGATCCTATTTTTTAATGTTTTCAAACTGTCGAATTAGAATAAAAAGAAAAGAAACATTTAAATTTCACCAAGTTGATTAATCAGTAAATTAGGTACTTTCTCTCTAAGACTACAATGAAAATTGGAATTTTGTTGAAAAATGTAAGTGATTTGATGAATCATCGTAGAATTTATTTAATTCCTCCTGACTAAGTAGATTAAAATATCAAACATTACATCGTCAATGCATTATTCAGTATAAGTATATCAAGTGACGTCTTATTGACGTTGCCTTTAACTTATATATTTTAGCTCTGTTGTGCTAATCAATTGTTCGTGAGAGGATCGTTGAAACGGTTGAAACCACAATTTGTAATTAGAAAAATTAACATAAGCATGTTATCACCCAAATTATGATTCCAATAAGCTTTCTTAGTGTATTTTTTCGTTGAGAAGATAACTCAATTCTATATCAATATAACCACTACCTAACATTCTTCCATATACAACTGCATGGCATAATTGCAATATGGTTGTCTAAGATAATTAGTTTCTGGAAAGTTGATAAATCTTAATTACTGAGAATATCCAATAGTTTGAATTTTTTTGTGATTCATTTTTCTTCCTTTGGATTGCTGCTAATTTCAGCTATGAACGTTTTACTTTAATTAATTTTGACAAGATCTTCCTTATTATCTTAATTATAAAGATAATTAACCACTATAAGAGTGTCAAAAACCACAAAAAAGAAATAGAAAGTTAATTATAATTATTGTCTTTATTGAATTAATTTCAATTATTTTGTATCTAATATAAATTGTATTTTGCTTGAATGATACATAAGTACTGTTTATAATCAAATAAGCAATGACTTATCGATTGATACTTCCACATGATTTTTTTTAATTAAATGAAAATAATATACATCTGAAGTTTTAGTACATACAACAGTAATGCTTGCGCATTAATAGAATATTATGAGTCTTTAATAAAATAAATAAATATTGCTACAATGAAAAAGAATAAAAAATTGTTATATTATGTTTATTAACTTATTACTATATCTATACTTGGAATATATACTTTGTTTTACGAAATATTTATAATTTACTTAACATCATTGCTAATATTATAAGATAAAGTTATTTAGACAACTTATTTGTATTTAGAAAGATAAAAATAAATATTAATTATAATTTAAAATTTCCCCGTGAATAAACAAAAATCCTCAATTGATTTACTAATTTCATTAAAATACTAGATTTTTAATTAGTGTAAATGCAGCAGACAAAACAATTTTTCAATTAAAAATAAGTAAATTAATAATTATAAAAAAGTGTAATTCAACTAAATATACATGATGATATTTAGTTTTTAAATGTGAATTTATTATTTACAATTCATTAAAATTTCACTATTTTTTTTTTTTTTTTAATTATAAAAATTAATTAATATTTGCTATATTCATATCGATTGTTTTTTACTCAAAGAAATAATGTATGATATTTTTCCTTTTTCGGTTAAATAAAGATGATTTTTTTATGTTTATTGTAGAATTTAAAAAATATTACTCAGTTTTCGATATTTTCTGAGAACTTTTCCAACCCATTGAACAGACACCATTTTCACATGTTTTGACTAGTTCTGGTGGAGCTTGATTTTCATCTGGATTTTCTCCTTTATTAGATTTAATTTTCCATAATTTTAAGAAAATTGGTTGTAATAAAAATCTCCAAAGTAATAATAAAATAGGAATGAAAACACACGGGACACATACCATTGTTATTGTATATTTAGTGATCTGAAAAATATGCAAGTTTTTATAAGTTATTTGATTGAAATTTATAAAAGTATTTATTATGAGGTTAAAATATATATAATCGAAAAATATTTACTTACCAATTAATGCTTTGACACGTCACTTTTACTTATAATAATTTACTGTCAACTTGGCTAAGTAGAGAAAAATATATCTGAGGTTGCTTGATGGTATTGCATAGCAGTGACTCTTACGCATGCGCCTTAATTGTTTTTTGACACATGACATCAAGTTTAATTTTCAATAAAAAATATTATTGAATATGAGAAACTATGTTTATAAACAGAAACAGAAAAAATGTCCTCAAAATATTTCGATTCTTATAAATTTAAAGAAAAATTCTTGAATTTTTTAGAAATTCTAATAATTTTTATAAATCAAAAACGAAGCATACACTAATGATAAAAACAAAATATTTATTGTGGTTCTCATTAATGAAAGATTATATATTTTATAGTTAAATATTTCTTCTGATGATATTAGCTGTTCTATTTATTGATTATTATTATTTGAAAGGAATTATTATATTTTCGAGAAGCATTAATAAAAATTTAGTTTTATTTGAAGATATCTTTAGAATAAATTAATCAAATAAAATTTTAACTCTAATGGAAATGATGAATTATGTAATCAATGCTCGCTATTCATCAATATTTACGTGTAAAATTAAAGAATTTCGATAATAGTTTTACATGTTGAACTAATCATTTAAATCAGACAATTTTTTCCGAGAGCTAGCAGATAATTTTGAAATAATCAAAGTTAAATAATTTTTCTTAGCTAAAAGAAATTTTTGCGATATATATTATGCGTATAATTTAAAAACCTTAATGAAAAAAATTTTTTTACATAAATGAGTTTTTTATTGATTCTGAAAAGCACCTTTTCAACTACACACTCTCTTGGATAGTTTTCTATGTCGCAAACGATAAGAATTTCATAAATAAATATATGTATTTTATCGATTATAACGAGGTCATTAACGAGGTGTTATAAGATATTATGTAAAATCTTGATTTTATTTTTATAAAAAACTGATTTTTCGTTGCTGAATATCACATTCATTATAAAACCAGTTTGTATTGATTTTTTTTTAAAAGTCATACAAAGTTTAAAAATTAAATATTCAAAAAATTTGATCTTATTTTTTTTCTTTCAAATATTATGGATCAAAAAATGAACATATAAGTTTAACTATTCTACAAAATTTAATTGGTCAATAAAATTTTTTATACATCATTAATACTATCAACGAGGTAGGATTGAATAGAGATTTTAATGTATTTAAAAATTATAAGATATGTATTTAATATGTTGGTGTTGAAATACATTATAGAGAAATGCAAACGAGATGGTCACAGCCACTATATTGCTTTGCTAAGATTATTTCATAAATCTTGCATATGATTTAATTAATAATATACAATAATTATAATAGTAGTATATAATATAATATAAGGTACCACGAAATACATATGGCTAAAAATCAGTTTAAAAAAAAACTGGTGTTCTGCAATGAAGAAATAATAATCCATAAAATGAATTGTAAAAAAGATTCTTCAGTATTTACTACATATTATAATTTTATCATCTAATAATGCATTTTTTTTTTTAAATCGGTCTTTATAATTATCAAAATCTATAAATTATACAAATCAAATAATTTGATACTTTCAAATTAATAAATTAATAATAGTCATTACAATTAGTCATTTACTTTACATGCTTCCAAATATTTTACGTCCTTTAGTAACAGACATGGAAACAACGACAACACTTAATATAAAAAAGACTAGCCCTAAGATTGTAGTGAGGGCACGACACCACTGTCGTTTACGTTTAGCTCGAGCAATTAACCGTCCTAATCTTTCAGCTCGATGACCATCTAATGTAAAATCCAAACTTTTGTTGAAAACTGATATGCCTTGATTCCAATTAGCTTTGTTTGAAGACTCTCCAACTGCACCATAAGAGGAACTTTCATCACTGAGGTCTAGCTGCTGAAACGAATTATTATTGAATTAAATTAAATCGAAATATTATTACTATACTTTGGTAGAAAAATTAACTTGGTCCGAGGTTTTGAAGAAATTTTTTGTCTTGAATCAAACAGAAAAATTACCTAAACCAAGAAAAATCTCTTAAGTCAAATAATTTTTCTGTTGGAATCAAAACAAAAAAATTCTTAAAAATTATCTTCTTGGTTCAAGATTTTTTCTCTTGGGCCAAATTAATGTTTTTATCAGTGTTTATATATTAAGTAATAGAATATTTACCGTAGAATATACAGGTTCATTAGAATTATAACAAGTTTTATCTTGTATATTTTCAATAACAGGAACGGTACTATTGTGTTTAACATTTTGGGAATTATCACGTATTTTAATAAATCTATTTTTATCTTTGTCATTTGAATTTTCAGCACTTTTGGCATTACAGTTGGGAATCTTACGTGAAGTATGAATACCATTACAACGCGGCACAAGAAAAACAGCTGGAATTTGATTGTATTGTTGATGATGTTTGTCACATTTATCTTGAGATTTAGTAGAAGATTTAAGTAAAAGTGTTTTTCCTTCATGAAGACACTGGTAAGATGTTTTGAAAGATGGTACAGAAACATTTGTGTATCCAGATTTACTGTACAGTTTAAAATTTACAGGATTAACAGTAACAGAGTCTTGACCGATAGCGCTGGAGGAAGAGGATGAAAGTCGATAAATATGTTCTTCACTGGAAACACCAGTAGATGTTGTTCCGTTTGTTCCATTATTCTCAACCTTCTGCACAGTACGAGAGATGTCACGAAGAATTTCTTCAGGCGTCATGTCGCACTCGCCGTCAATAACAGAGTTGAGGGTCCGTGAAAGCTCGAGGAGGACTTCTTGTGCCGTACGGGCAGAAGGCTGACAGTCTCGCCAAGCATTGCGACATCGACTGGCGTACGTGTAAGTGCGAGCGTAACTGCAACTGGCAGATAAGCCCTCACAGTCAAGCGTCTTGCAACCAACCAAGTGTAAATCTCTACGATAAATGGATGAACAAGGCCAAATAGGACGTGGTATTGCTTCTGCTTCGTGAATTACTGCTAGACCGAGAGCGGCCTCGGCACCAAGTGTCCCGACCGCGGAATTTCGGAGAACTGAAGCACAGCATGTTGAATATGAGCTAGCAGAGAGAGGCGGCGAATGGCTTGAGTACCCGGAACTCGTTGAGTTGCGCCATCTCCTAAGATTACGAAGGGCAGCCGCGCCTCCGTTTACCAATTGGGATACTTCCGCATCTACTGTTTCCTGCTCAGACCTAAAAGTGAATATTAAAAACTTTTATAGTGAATCTTTATCAATAAATACTACTAATGCCTCAATCAATTATGTAAGTCACCTCGTTAAAATATCAACTGTTGAAGTTAATTTGTTTTACTTTCTATAATCATCCTGTTATGTCTATATATAAATAGTAAACTCCGAAAAATTCTTCACCTACATTTTATAATACAATAATTAAGTCTCACCGTTAGATTCAACTTTTTAAAAGTAAAAGGAATAAACATAGTAAATATAAATATACATGTATTATCATCAGATTATCATCACCCACCCTATCTTAGTAATAGTTTTTTTGGCTCACCACTCTACATCACAACGATGGTAGTCCTGATGGATATGTGACGTTAATCCGATTCCCTGATCTTCACTGTTTGCGGACTGGCCACCAGTGAGATGCGTCTTGCCACGCCGGGGCATTCCCTCATACGGCACCGCGATTCTTACACTTATACCTCAATGCCACTAGACCGCATGGACTTGATGCAGGTTCATCCAGTGCCAATAACCACCGTAACATTCTCCCCCTTCTGAAGACTGTCAGTCAATTTGCCTGGATGTTGACCGCATACCCATCATTAACCACATTCTTTATTTTTTATCTACACGAGATTTAATTTATCCACTTGCGATTGTCTCTGAAATCAGTTCAATAGTTACCATTACATTTTATTCATTTCTTCCTCTGTATTACAATCATAAAGTGAATGGCATACAGTTAAATAATTACAATTACAAGCGGATTAAGTAATTCTATACGAGTGGCACTTTACCTATTTTCAGATATAAAATAAAAAAATGAAAAGTTTATCCCACGATTTTTAGCAAATTTTATTTTTTAAATTGTTTTAACATAAGAAAAAAATACAATAATATTATAAAGTAAATGATTACCGTCAAATTATCGATCATAATTTGAAATTTTAATTTCAAGACTTTTTACATCCAAAAAAATGGTATCTGTAACTGTAATAATAGTTCATAGAAGAATAGCTTAAAACCACGAAATTTTGGTAAATACTGTGTTGGATATCTTAATTTTACAATATTACAGTAGTCGCATAGGGATGGATAAAATATATGAGTTCGATAGTGAACGACAATATTTAATGAAATTGAATACACGACATTGGTTTCCATTGGGTTTCATAACGTAAGCTACAGTGTTAACCAATAAGTCAACATTAATTATCGTGTCATGATACCGTCGAGGCTATGAAAAATCATTACGAAATGTTTCCGATGAGTTTAGAAACACAAGAGCGTAAATGGTTGTGTATTTTATACATTTGTATTTATATTTATTATACATAATACATGTACACATTAGAGGTGCTACTGAGCAGGTAGTGCATAGGTATTATTGGTGGCGTGATGATGAGGATAAGATATATCGAGAGTTACTTGATATCCGCTGAATTTAATCGGGATCCCGGCGGCGGCCATGTAAACTTTCACGTTGGCTTGTTGTTGATGTTTACGTTATTACATTACGGAGTGGAACCAAGGAATGTCGATGGGCGCGAGGGCATTTGGCAAAGGCCGTCTGCATGGTCGAACCAACTTGAGTGCTCAAGCAAAAACTCGTTATTACAGGAGTCATCTGAATACACTCTCTTAAGTCTAAGCCTATAAAGAAACTTAATGATTAAGAGGTGAAGGACTGGAAACCTAAAGAAGATCCATGTACCTAACATACCAAGTGGTTCGAAAAAATATTATAGGTCATCGTCATCAGTTTCATTAGCATGTCATCCAGATTTTTTTTTAATTAAGATTTTGTATAAGTTTACTTTTATTTTTAAGTTAGAAAATTTGTTGCACTAGATTTTCTTAACAAAAAAATAAACCTCAAGCAATCAAAATTTTATAGAATTGGAAGAAAAAACAATTTTTTTTTTTTTTTTTTTTTTTTTTCCATGCACATTAATAGAATAAACATTATCTTAAACAAGAAATCATACATAATAGACATTTTTAATTGAAGAGATTATAGATATGAAAAAAAAAAATTATGAGCTGAAAGTAATTTTGAGCTAAGGTAGGGTCTTGAGGAAAAATAAATTTTGAAAAAGATTGATCTTGCAAGTCATCCCTGAAACTTTCCGCTTTTTTGAGCCTGAAACGCTCGAGAATTTTCCAACTGGTTGATTTTTGAACACTTCGAGTTCTCCAATTGGTTTAAAAGTCTAATCAGATCGAAGTCTAAATGAACACATTCGAACGCCGTGTCACTCATCTCAATCAGTTGATTCGTCCTCAATGTATCGTGCAACAAAATTTTATTCATACACATATACACATGCGCGTGCGTGGTCAGATGTCCAACCGGGCATAGTCGGAACGGCTTCCTAAGATATCAAAACCTAGAGATCTGATAAAAACTCGACGTCTTAAAATTGAACCGAAATCAAATTACGTTTTCACGGTCAAAAAAGGTCAAGTATTTGATAACAGTTTTATCAGATAACCCGTTACATCACGATTGAAGTAACGGCTACAATTATTTATGGAAATCTTTACATAGTGCTACAATTATTTCAAATGGTTATTGGTTTTATTTTTTTTATTACACGCTGAGAATGTAAAGTTAATATGGAAAGTTAATTGCTATCATTGATTTTTTATGATTAGTATTCGAGGTAGTACTTATTATAGTATAAGCTCGAAAAAGAGCCTAACGGAATACTCAAGCTTATTGGTATAATATGAGCTTTAAGGCGAATTCAAAGATGAAAAAGCCATCCAACAATTGAAAAACAAGAAAATTTTTTAAAGTAATTTGTAATTTTGTAAAGTTATAAAAATAAATGCAACAGTAAAATTTTATTGAATTTAAAGGTAATATTGATTACAGAAAATTATAAAGATATAATAATTGAAATTTATTTTGTGAGATTTCAGATGTATTTCTTGCTTATTCGATTTTATAATTGAATTCGAGTGTTATTAAAAAAAAATAATGATTTTTCAAAATTTCAATGGTCACCATTCTTAAATTGATAAATTAATTTAGCCCCGCAAAAAAATATACTCTGAGTAGAAAATTAATTTTATTCAAGGGAAAAACGTATGAACTAAGAAAATCATTTGGAAGAGTTTCGTTGTCTTGAATCAAGTTAAATTTACTCAAACAAAAAAAATTTCTCAATTCAAGAATTTTTCTACTCAAATCAAGATGATGACGCTCTTCAAAATAATTTCCTAGGTTCAAAAATTTTTCTCTGGACTCATGTTAATTTTTTTTCGATGTATAAATCAAGTATGTAGGAAAAAAATTGAATGAAGAATTCATAGCAAAATTACATTTTTAAGCTCGTTTTATACCTCCTTCGTTATAGATTTTAATAAATGGTTTATTAATTGTTACATAATATTTCTAATCAAAGATAATAAAAATATTACTTATTATCTGCCAATAGTAGCGGTATTAACTTTCTCTTAAGATATGTATTAAGTAGAATGATGGATGTAAGAAGTACTTATGATGTTCATTATAAAAATTGAAATAATTGGCACAATTTTACGATCATTATAGAATTCTAGTAAAATTAAGAATTTCTACTTGCGCTCTTTTGACATCTGTTACACTTAAGCTTCTTGTACTGCATTTTTGTCTGAACTATATCGACCGAAAATTCATTAATTCAGAGCTGTTGCATACCTATAAAAAAAAATGTGCCGGTTATATTCAGCATGTTTTGAATGAGTTAAAAATCACATTTTCTGGTTTTTCGGAACCTTGCTTTTATTTATTGTGAGCCTTAAAATAACTTATCGAGGTGAAAAATTGAAAAATGTGCTATCGTTTTTAAATTATCTTATTTGATATGGTTTCAGATATTAAAACTTCAAATTTTAACACATATATGAAAAGTAATGTGTGGCACGATATGAAACAATAACACTCGGTCCCGTCTGAAATTGTCTTGATTCATCCCTTGCCACGTAATATAAACGGCCGAGTTTATCTTGAGTAAATGCGCGAATAATTCTTAACAAGAATTTCAATGATATTCAAAGAATTATTTGATACGAGAATGTACAGAACAAGTCAAAACTTTGGTAAATACTTTTTTTCTCTTTCAATAAACTAAGGTATTTGATTGCGTATTCGTGCGCAAACAAAAATAACTTTGGGAGTAGAATCAATGAGGTCCATTGGCGCCCCGCAAGGTCGAACAAGTTAAAATATCTTTGAAGACACATTGCTGCTGTCCGGGCAAAATACGGAGGCGTGAAAATAACGCGACTTTCACTTCTCTTGGAACATACAAATACGACGTATCATTTATTTTTTATGTCACTCCATATTCAATTGTTAAAAGACTTGTATTATGATCTTGTGAATTATAATTAAGTTTAGTTTCTCATAGACTCATTATAATTACTTATGGATTTGTTTTCATTTATGCGGTTTCTACATTTCTTTTATTAAATTGAGACTATTTTTTCCTTATTCTTAATGTCAGTGAGATTATACTGACGATTATTTTCTGAACAATAAATTTAAATTTCTACAAATGATATCAAATCAATGAAAATTTTATATACTTTTTTTTTTTTTTTTTAGTGAATCAGTTGTGCACCCAATGAGTTCCAGAAAAATTTGATTTACAAACTTTCACTTGGGACGCTGCGACATGGTCGTACAAGTCAGGGACGTCCTTGTCTCAAAAAGAAGACGCCGCTGTAAGTACTTATGATTCAGGCGCCATGCATTTCATTGGAAAAAAAAAAAATTTGTTTTAATTAATGCAATCCTATGCAGCAAACATAAAAAATTTATAAAATAATAACAATGATTAATACTTTTCGATTTCGAATCCGCCAGGGAGGGGAAGAACAATTTTTTTTTCAGTCAATTCTTGAGATAAAGTTATTCTGTATAATTGATATCAATTAATAATATTGGAGATTAAATTTTGTTTTTAATGGAACCATATAATTTTAAATAAAATTTTGGACACATCTTCACCACTGTAATTTTTGTTCACTAAGATTTGTTTTATTATTAATTATGAGTAATTTGATTTATATATATATTATTTATTTATAGAGTAACTATCAGTAAAGGTAAAAAAAATTGCTACAATAGTAAATAATTTCATGTTTAAAAAAGAGATGAGTCAAGTGAGAGTTGGTAGATAAATAAAAGAAATGAGACAAAGACATTGGAGAAAGTTATGAGGTTATCGATTACTAACAGTGAGATTACACCCTATGTAATTTAAAATTCAAAAGTAAGAAACGTTCATTTATATAGATATATGTATGTTAAATTAACAAATTTAATAAATAGCACAAAACTAACTATAAATATGCGTTCTGTAATGTAATAACTGAAATTTAAACTTTAAAAGTGAATATAAATTATTTAAGTATGTTCGTGGTATCGTATTCAAAGAACGATCACTGATATATTGCGTCAACGAGTACAAAGCAATGTCTACGTGCTTGAATACTCGATGAAATTGTCATCGAGGTAAAGGTAAGGCATATTTACATAAAATGTTATAATAGCACCTGTACGTGCAGACGTTTACTAAAACTAGTCGACCCAATAAATATATAAACGTATAAGCTATTGTAGTACAGATAATAGATATTTTATTTAACATTTGTCACCATCACTTTTTAGATTTTTTCTTTTAAAACCAAGATTCTATTACAACTTGTAAGAAAAACCTCATGTAATTTCATAAATAATGTAATCAGTCAATATATGAGTTTCATATAAGTACCTATTTCAGTAAGCAGCGGCTGTCCTTTCGGAGTAAAACTTTCACGCACGTTGTTTGCGCGCGTTCGATCTTGCACTCGCGGTTCTCTAAAAGAAACTGAAAGTCCCGTTTATCGAGGGACACACTGTCCACAAACTCAGGTCTCAAACTCAGATCAGGCCGGGCTGGCTTATAGATACCAGGTACCAAATACGTAACTTAACTGTTGGTAACGCACTTATAAGAAGTATATTTAATTGACTTACTGAAGTATGCGTTCATCTAAATTATTGTGATATATATCGAATGAACATAAAGTCGTTGAAGAATAATAGAAAATTTGTAATTTACTCCTGAACTGTACCGAAAATCAATACCTACGAAAAATAATGAAGACAACCATATCCATGTCTAATAGAAATAACTTTTGAGAACCTCCTTAAGTTCAAAGTAAACAGTATTATCTCATAGTTCAAAATAAGATTTTTTTTGAATGTTTTCAGGTAGCCTGTTGTAATCAATTAATAAGAAAACATGTGTAAACCATTTCTAAATTTCTATTGATCAGATTCCTTTTTTATACTTCTATTTATTTAATTTAGTTTACCGGTGTCGGATGATGAGTTAGCATTAATTTTTTAATACAAAAGAAATGCTTTTGGGACAGTTAGGAAATTTTAAATTTACTTCCATTTTCAACATAAAATATTATTCCTCTAATGATGCAATAAATCGAAGAAATGGACATTTTACTATCTCTTTTTTTTTTAAGATGAAAAAAAAAACAACTAAAAAAAGATATAAAATAAAAAATCCAAGTAACCGATATGGTTGTATATGATTTTCGGAAATTAAAAAAAATTTTGTTGTAAATTTAAAAATTAAAAGAAACAATTTTGGAACGTATTTAGTGTGCGTGGTTACGAAATATTTCACTTTTTATGAAATTCCTAAAATCTATCTAGGGTAAAAGCCCCAATAGATGATCACGTACCAGTATATGATCACTCCATGTATTTGTATATTTATATTCACAAATATAGGTATACAAATACATGGAGTGATCATATACTGGTACATGCCCGAGTCGAAATTTAGAGGCCAAATAGAGCCTCCTAAGATAGGACTCCGGTCGGACCTCTGGGATCTAAGTCGGATCTATTCTTATGTTAAATTAGATCCGACTTTAGACCCCAAAGTGGTACAAATTTCCGTTTTTACCACTTTAGTGTCCAAAGTTGGACCTAATTTAACACGTGCATAGAACCTACTTAGAGCTCAGAAGTCCGACAGAATTACTATAACGCATGCAAAATTTATTCTGCGCACACCAGGCCCCTATAATCCACCATTTTGTTATTAACTATAAACATATTTTGAATAAAAAATTAATAGAAGAGAACTTTTACAGTTTTTAGTTCAAAGTGCATTTTGGACTCAGAAATTGACCAGATATAACATATGTTAGTCTAAACTTAAACACTCGCCTACTTAGCCAGAAGAAATAAATTAAGGGGGGAAATACGTGTAGATGGCCGTTTTCGAGCAGATTTTAATCAATTATTTAAAGGTATAAAAAATTAATATTATTTATTCAAACTTTTGGGTTATTTTGTACATATATTGAAGAGTAAAAATTTACATTTACAAGAATAAAACTTAAAAAGTAGTAAAGATATCAGCTGATACATCTCGTAGGTTGTCGTCCGACTTCGCAACTGGTGTACATCATGGAGGCCATAATTTTTATCTGAAATCAATGCATCAAAATTATAACTTTTTAGACATGTATCTTCTATATGAACTTCTCATTTTAAAGAAAAAAAAAAAAAATTTTCATTTTTTGACGGCTGTGAAAGTAAGTCATGTTTTTACCTTTTTTTTGTTTATTGTTTAGTATAAAAATTAGTTAAAATGAAAAAATTGCTTCTGATTGAGGTTCATATTCAGCACAATTATGTAAAGAAATAATATACTAAATTTGAAGATGATTGGTTAAAAACTTTTTAAGCTAGAGTGTACACTAGTTCGAAAAAACTAGTTTCGAGAAAAACGCGTTTAAAAAATAAGTGATGAAAAAGTTAAGGTGACCGTCTCTTTTTTCTCATGCAATAATTTCTCGCGACATAAATTATCAGCAATAATTTCTTGTTCGATATTTTCACAAAGGCAATATTTCTCATTGTCAAAATTTATTTGGTATTATTAATTATTATTAAAATTAATATTTATTCAATTATGAATTTTTAATGATAAAGTGAAAATAAAATATTTGAGAAACTTTTAAATGATAATTTTTTGCTCTGTGAGAATTTTTTTAATCAAGAAATTTTTGAGTGAGAATTTTTTGCATGTGAGAAATTTTTGTATGATAAATTTTTTATGAACAATTTTTGTTTCGATAAATTGTTACTGGTAAATAAAGCCACGGTGCCAAAAGGTTAATATAAAGTTGTATTAAACGAATTGAAACAACTTACCAATTAATCAGCTATTCCAGCACCATATTGTAAGCCTTCTTCAGCTTCATATGCTTCATTTTGAGCTTGTAGCTTTTCTTTTCGTGCTTTTCGGGCTTCTTTACTGTCCAAGGAGCTGCGTCGATTCTGACGGGTTACGCGCTGACTGTCGGATTGTTGTGCGTGATTGAAGCTATTGTTCCCAACGATGAGACCTAACTCGTTCATGACTAATAAAATACTTGAACTGCCTTCATTGAATAAGCAAGCAGCCAAGTATGCAGCAATTTCAATAGTTTTTAAACCACTATGCAAATGTTTAGGGGCCATACGCCAAATAGTTGAATTAAAACTTTCATTAGCATTTTGAGTATGGCCTCCTAAACATCTCTCCAATAAATCTACCCGGGATAAATCCTGATAAATTGGAAAAATCGCTTTTTGAACGTCAGGATGCAAAGGTGTCGGATGTTTTGGAGGTTCTGTCCCCAGAGCTTTAGCTTCGTTCCACTTACACCAGCTATCTACACCCTTTGGACATTTGTCATGTT
The DNA here is from genome assembly GCF_020080835.1 of Cotesia glomerata. Classification (NCBI taxonomy): domain Eukaryota; kingdom Metazoa; phylum Arthropoda; class Insecta; order Hymenoptera; family Braconidae; genus Cotesia; species Cotesia glomerata. Next base: position 15,096,577 of record NC_058164.1, read on the forward strand.
GTGGATTATCATCTGTTGATATCATATGGAAATAAGTTGCCAATATCTCATTTTTCATGTCTTCAACGCTATTTACATTTCTCCTAATTGCTAGTCCATAGTAAGTGCTTAATTTTTTTATTAAAACTTCTGTCAACTTGGAAGTATATGAATGACTACCTACTCGACCCTAACCGACCGCTCCGTTCAGGTAATTATGTTCTCGGGCGCTGTACCGAGCGCACTTACTAAATCGCTTGTAACTTTTGAACGAATAATAATTTTGACCTGAAATTTTAACTGTATATTTTTCAATAGTTTTACAAGCGATTTATGAAAAAAAAAATTTTGAATTTTTTCAAGCCTCTACACGTATTTCCCCCCTTAAATACGCCCTAACAAAGATTCGAATTAATTTTGTTTGAATATGAATTATTGACTGTATTGAAATATAGGTGACAAGTTAGAAATGTTGTCAATCATCGTTACTACTATACTAGTAAAGCTACGTACCATAATTAATTAAATTCAAAAGAATTTTTTTTAACTTCCCGCTAAGAAAATTGAAAATTTTCGAAAATCGGGAAGTTAAAAATATTTCGCAAAAATTGAAATAAGTACTTATTAATTTTTACAAAATCTAAATTCACCTTTTCGGCTTTTTAAAATGTTTAAAGAATTTTCAAAAATTTTTAAACATTTTAAAAAGCTGTAAAAAATTTTAAATAAGATTTTAAAATATTTTCTTAAATTTTAAAGAGTTTTAAAGAATTTAAAAAAATTTTTAAATACTTTAAAGAATTTTCCGTAATTATATAGAAGTGGGGCTCGAGTTTTTGCAAATTATGAAAACACTATGAAAAATTGTTTTCAACCAAATGATTTATTTTTTTTCTTAAGGAAGTATGAGCGCTAGGCGGGATGGGGATAGATATTGACTCTAGCGCGGTAAGGGGAGAGCAGTAACCATATTATTTTTCTCAATATATAGATATACATTTAACATTAGCTAATGGTGGCATTTATTTTTCTTTTAATTAATACACTTTAATTAGTCGGGCAAGTGTAAATTTTTTTTGAATTAAATTTATCACTAATATATTTACTTTCATCCATAAGTTTTTTGAAAATATTCACCGACAGTTTTACGACGAAAATACAGAAATGTATCAATGTTTGGAGGTTACCCCATAAGACCAATGTTAAATTGCTCAACTTCAAAGTTAATTATTTATATAAATAATCGGCCAATCTCTTTCAAATTTTCAGAATTTGTTTAGACATATTTAAACTTCATATTAAAAAAAAAAATCAAGCCTCTTATTAAAAGTTGTCTTGGTGCTCGTACTTCCTTAAATTTCATCAAAAATGGAATAATTTAAAAAAAAAATGAAATTAATATTTTTGGAAATTTTTTTTTGAATTGTTTAGTTTTTAATGCGTAACAAGATGCAAAGTTCAAATTCAACGAAATTTTAGTGCTTGACCATCAAATTCTTGATCAAAAGACAAAATTTTTATTTTTTACTTTTCAAATGCAATTACCTTAGCTTAAGGGATGATTTTGAGCTAAAGTTAAATTTTTATCATAAATCCGCCGCGGAGATAAACAATTTGAAGAAAAAAAATTCCGAAAAATATTAATTTTTCGATTTTTTATGCTCAAAAAACATGCGAGCCCCACTTCTACATAATTACTAAATTTTCAACATTTTAAAAAGCTTTAAAGAATTTTACAAAATATTTTTAAAATTTTCTAAAATCTCTTTACTTTCAAGTATAACGTTGTAAGGTTTGCATACAACTATCGCAGCAGGATCATGAGTGTTGTATAATATTCATTAGTAATTTGTTTTTGGACTGGATCGCCTATACTAAAAAATAAAAAAATTATTAATATTATTAAAATTAATAATATTAATTTGAAAATAAAATTTTTTTTTTTCAATGACGAATTTTCATATGTAATTTCTAAAAATTATATGTACGTCTCTGGAAAAATATAAGTAATAAATTTATTCGCTGATATACCTCTGAGAGCTGTCAGTTTGAAAATACGAATTTTCATTAATTAACGGGTACAAATCTTAATAAATAAATAAATTTCGATTGATTAGCTTCTCCTTTACGACACAACTTAAAAAAATTCTCTCGTATATGTTGTCTAAATGAAAAAAAATAATTAACAAGTTCACTGATAAATAAATAAATGGTAAAAATAATGACTTCAATTCTGTATCGGACTTCGGGGTTTAAAATCGGACCTCTCGGAGTCTAGAGAGGACCTCGAGGCTCAAAATCGGACCTCTCGATTAAAAGTCGGATCTGTGGGTCCAATGTCGGTGCTATTCGGACTACTGGGCTCTAAATGGGTTCTATTCCTGACTAGGAAGCTCTATTTCGGCTTTAAATTTCGACTCGGGTGATCATCTATTGGGGCCTTTACCTTACTAGGACTTTTAAAAAAAATTGAAGTACACAATGACGCACACCAAGTACGTTCCAAAATTGTTTCTTTTAATTTTTAAATTTGCAACAAAATTTTTTTTAATTTCCGAAAATCATATACAACCATATCGGTTACTTGGATTTTTAATTTTTTATTTTATATCTTTTTGTAAAGAAATAAAATTTTTTTTTCTTAATAGTCTTATTTAATTTCTCCATCAGGAAAGTAATAATGAAAAATGAATAAGATTTTGACAGCTTTATATTAAAAAGAAATTTGTGTTTTTGTTTATAATGTCTATAAGCTCATTATACGCAACTCAAAAAGAAGTCCAAAAAAGGGACTCAGTTAGATGTCAGAAAATTGACTCCAAACTTATGAGTTCATTAATAGCTCTTAGTTCTGACCTCGTAAAAAAGAGCTCCTTAAGACGTCACATTAGGACTTCTATAAGAAGTTTTTTAAAAGACTTCATACTGAAATCTTTCTGACTTGGATGCTGACTGGGTATATACACACTCGGTAGTCTGGCTTGAGAACGGAACTTGGCGCCAGACTCTATCGAGTCTGTTGAACACTCGGTAGTCTGGTTTGAGAACGGAACTTGGCGCCAAACTCTATCGAGTATGTTGATAAATATGTAAAAAAAACAGTCGATGCTCTCTGTATTGGACCTCTCTGTATTTGACCACATTCTTCCTCTGTATTTGACGATTTTACACAGTTCTTATGGACAAGGACGAGTCTAATACAGAGAATGGTCCTGTACGGGCAAGTCAAATACAGAGAGCGTTGACTGTTTTAAGGGCGTTTGACTTCGCGGGCATCATTGACCCGCTATTTGCAATCAATGGAGCTCTTCGAACTCAAAAATTTGACAATTGAAAAAGATTATTTAATAGTAATGTTTGAACTACAATATCTCTCGAATTGTTTAGGGGATTTTCATACACTGATAAAAAAATTGTCTTGACTCAAGAGCCAAACTCTTGAACCAAGAATACCATTTTGAAGAAAATGATATTCTTGAGTCAAGAGAATAAATTTTTGAGCTAAGAAATTATTCTTGGTCTAAGAAAATTTTCTTGAGTCAAGAATTTATTCTCTTGACTCAAGAAAATATTTTTCTTCAATATGGAATTCTTGGTTCAAGAGTTTGGCTTTTGAGTCAAGTCAATTTTTTTATCAGTGTACGATTCACAGTATTCGACGCAGTTTTTTAATCTTTAAAAAATAAACTAATCCAAAAAACCAATCTGAACAGAAATTTGGGAGTTATTTTAAAAAATCTGATAAAAATTAATCTTGCAGGCCATCCCCGGAACTTTCCGCTATTTTCAACTCAAAACGCTCAAAAATTTTTCTATTACCAAATTCTGAGCTGAGAAAGCTGTAATTTCGAATAAGAACTTTTTCCATGTCTCGATAAGTATTCCTGCTTGTTACAGAATCAAAACTAAGAGGGAAATTTCTTAGATGGTTGATTTGGCGATATTTTTTCTTTACAACTGATTATTTTACATTTCAATAAAACGTTCAATATTTAGTTATTTGATTTTACTCCTAATCCCTGAATAAAAAAAAGTATTGAGACAAAGAAAAAAGTATTAAAAAGTATTGGATTGATTAGAAAACCAATACTTTTCAATACTTTTTTCTTTGTCTTAATACTTTTTTTTTATCAGGGTAACAGCTTTAGGGATCATTCTGGTTCCGGTATTCGAAAAAAAGCAAATATTCATTATTTTTTTTACACAGAAACTATTATAGATATTGATAAAACTTTATTCAGATCAACACATACACAATTAAATAACACAACAATATCTAACCTTACTTTTTTTAAATTTTTTATATGAATAAACAGAGGGTGAAGGAAGCTCGTCCAAAAATTGGTATGTCCTAGGTTATGGCTATTGGTTTCTTTCTCACGCGCTAGTGCTACCTCTTTTTACAGACTATCGCTCACTTACTTCCACTCACGTAAAATATCGAAAGTCGCTAACTTCAAACATTTTTTATAATAAAATGAATACCGCTCGTTAATGTTATTTTTGATAAAAAGTACTTGTTATAACTTCAATTAAATTTTCTCAGTTTTTCAAAAAAATCCTAAGAAAAGTATGGTTGTTATTCAATAAAATGTTCACTCTAACTACGGTCAGGATACATGTCAGATGTACGATTTTTAATTGCCAATATTTTGAAAATTAGTGCCGCAAGGGTTATTAAAAAAAATTTATTCGTATAGAGGAGACTTAAAAGTACGCGTATTCAAAAATTGAAGAATATTGTAAGAAAAGTGATTTTTCACAGTACTTCCTCAACCGATGTATTTGAAAATTTTTTACATAATTAATCAATTTCCCTGTTGAAAAACTCCAATAAGATCCTATCAAAAGCGACAAAAGCCACTTAGAAAACAATAAAATTTATGGGTTTCTAAGTGGCTTTTGTCGTTTTTGATGGGATCCTATTGGAAATTTTAAACAGGGTTATTTATTATTAAATACAATATTGAAATTATTCAAGAAAACCATGGTATAAAACACAAATGAGAATTGGCGGATGCAATAATTTCGAAAATCTTTAAAACATATCATAACTTATATACTTAATTTATTTAGTTCTTTGTATTTTTTTTAGAAAAAATGTATTGAACGACGCGCTGTTAATTTTAAATCAAATTCTAATAAAAAAAAATATATATGCATGGAAAACAGTAAACTGTAATAAATAACAGTCGATTTATAATAAGTAATGATCAACTGCTAAAAAATACCATTTCAAACAGTAAAATCGTGATTTTACTATTCACTATATAATATTTACCATTTAAACGTTACAATTTACTCTTTACATGGAAGAAAATACTATTTCAAACAGTAATATTTGCTATGTAAATGTCTAAAATGTTAAAGTATAATAATTAAGAATTCAGACTTTGATATTTATCATTTCGTACCTAAAAAATGATCTTATGATCTGTAAAAAGTATAAAATAAAGTTAGTAAATTTCTAATACAAGCAACGTCAATATTTACAAAATAAAATGGTAAACTTTGAACGCAACGCTAAAAATCAAACTGTAATTATTGACTTGCTTGGACTGGTAAAATGTACATTCTAAAAGTATAATTTTTACTGTTTGAAATGTTGAATTTTCCCAGAGTGAGACCTCCTTCTTTTTCATCTGAGTTCCCCTTCTCCTCATAATATGGACTATATATTGAAATGGCAATTTTTACTGTTTGAAACTGTAATTTTTTAAGATGAAAAAGTCGTTATTTATTATAGTGACAGCTATACTAATCACTTATTTTGGATATTAAATTATAAATTGTGGCTTTTATACTTTCTATATTAAGTTCTGTAATATTTATATTTTTGCCACCCCGATGTCCGCTTTACTGTTTGAAACTATAAAAATTAACCGGAATCCGAGTGAATATTACAGTTTACTTTTTTCCGTGTAGAAACAGCCCATTTTTAACATATTAAAATTTGAAATTTGATCTAAAAAAAATTTATTTTCAATTTTTTGATGTGAAACATCTATAGCCGCACGTAAAACCGATTTCTGGCGTGGCGACGCGTCGCCACGCTATATGATGGTATATATATATACAGTCTATATGCAGTAGTGTGTACGGTGTGGCGACGCGTCGCCATGCGCAATCGACTGTGCGATTCTCTCCCAATCGATCCGGCGTTAAGCCATCTCTCTCACTACACTGAGCTCGGATACCTATAGTGTATACTCCGTAGTGTATATATACAGTGTTGTTTACTACAGTACACATAACCTGTGTTTTACTTGAAAACAAATTATTTTTCTGATAATAAAATGTCTGACCATGATAATTTAGAGAGTGAAAGTGATCAGCCTCCTGCAAAGAAAGCAAAATCACACTATGACACACTATCAAGTCATCAGTAAGTTAATTATATTTTTATAATTAAAGTATGCATTTATCTGTGCATTAAGCACGCGTATATTTGGTGTGTTTTGAGCGCAAGTAAATGTAAAATCTACTCTCTTGGTAGATTAAAATTCACATAAATTTCATTGCATATAATGTTTTTAAATTAATTATTAATTTTCATTTCATTCTTATTGAAATTAATGCATTAAAACAATTTCTTAGAGAATAAATTTATTAAGACAGACAGAATTGTGTTTCAAAATCAGCTGATGGCGTGCAGCGCACGAATGTTTTTCTTATTTGTTATTAATATGAACATTAAAAAATTAATTAATTTTTCCAATCATAGTGGAATTTATAGTGAAACATTCATTATTGATATTTATAATTTACGATATTTAGTAATATATTGATAGCTAAGATTCTTGAGTTTACTAATATATTGAAGCCAATTAAAATTTTTCTGTATATTTTAATAACATATTTTTTATAAATATTTCAGAACCCAACAATCATCACAGGGGTCACAAAATATTATTATTGAAACTGGACATCACCAAGATCAGTTAAACACAAGACATACTATTAATGTTATGTAAGATTTTATTAATCTAATAGTAGGGGAGAAGGGGGTCAATTGAACCAAAAAAAGTTTAGTAATTTTTTACTATTCGAATTAAAACTAAATAATAACTTTTTTTTTCTTGGAATGATAGTTTATTAAGTCTACTATCATTATCAATACATAAATTAGTTAATAAACAACGTGAATTTTTAAAAATTATTAATTTATCCAAACGCGTCGAATGGTTCAATTGACCCCCGCTCGGGGGGCAATTGAACCACTGCTCGGGGTCAATTGAACCAATGACATTTATAACTCAAACCCGAACTTTTAATAAATAACATATTAATTGTTACTTTCTAATATTACTGTTGCACATTTTTAATACACATATATTATATTTAATAAATTAAAAATCGATTTAAAAATAATTTTAATTACAAATTGAGTTTATCAAATTGTTAGGTTATTTCCCTGAGTATTTTTCACGTCGAGTCAAGATGCGCGCGCATGTCCCATGCTTCTCCGTATGGTTCAATCGTCCCCAGCACCGCCGGTTCAATTGACCCCGTATAATTTTAAAACAATTAATAGTAAATAATAAATAAATAAACCATTCTATCACTATAAACAAAGTTGAGGATTATAAAATATAAGTATATACAACTACTATAATTCAAATTTTATCAATTAATTCAAAAATTTAAATATTATTAAACAATTTGTCACCAGCCGAAAAGAAAGTTTGCATGCCTAAAAATAAGAAAATCTCAATTTTTCAAAATTTATCGATCGCAATGATTTCAAATTTTGATCATATCCAAGTTTAACATATTAGAATCTAATTCTAAGAGCATGAAGCGTTTTTTCAATTTTTTCGATTTTTTAAGTCGAGTGGTTCAATTGCCCCGTGGTTCATTTGACCCCCTTCTCCCCTACCAGAATATACTAATTTTTATTTAAGCTCTCAAGGAGGTACATATGACGAGGTGGTCTATGAGTATAGTAAAAGTCATTCTATTTCATTACTTTACGTAGCTTTAACACGAGTAACAAGTCTTGAAGGATTGTTTATATGTAACAGTCAGGATAATTTAAGATTTTATCATGGAAGAAGAGTAGATCCATCAGTTTCAAGTTTACAGCAAGAATTTAAAAGATTATCTCTAAACAAATTTACTACATTGCAAGGACTGATCACTGAATTTATAAACTCCAGAAATAAATTAACCATTTATACTTTAAACTGCCAAAGTCTCAGAAAACATGCTACTGATTTACAAGATTCTATTTGTCAAAGGAGTAACTTTTTATTACTAACTGAAACATGGCTTCCTGCAGATGAATCAGTTGACTTACCTAATTTTCATTGTATAGCTAAATTTAAGAGACAAAATGGTAGAGCCACTGGAGTTGCCATTTATAAAAACAACAATACTTCACATATTACTACATTCAACATGGATTTAGTAATTCAAAATGCTACAGAAGTTCATGTCTCCCAAACATCTATTGGCGATATATGTACTTCACACGTTAAACTAGAAGATGGAAGTGAATTGATGATGATTGTTGTGTACATTTCTCCTAATAAAAAAATAAATGACATCATTTCATTTTTACACGAGAGATTATTTCCGTACAGTCACAGAGGTTCAATAACTTTCAAAACCAATAAAGACAAACTACCATTGATTTTAGCTGGCGATTTCAATGTAAATTTTGCAAAAGATGAATCAACGCCATTAATTACGTTTCTCCAAGAAGAATTTCAATTGCAAATTAATAACAATCCAAGAGAACCTACCACCAGATACGGAACAACAATAGATGCTGTATTTATTAGATATCTTGATAATGTTATGTCCAATACTTTTGTAACATACTTCAGTTACCATCGACCAATTGTCACAGTAATACCGTCCTCAGAGGCAACATCGAATATAACTATTACCGAAGTCACTGATTGAACGAATTAAGTAGTCACGATTTGAAATAAATTCGTAAATTTTTGTATTTAATGAAAATAAATGTTTATTCAATAAATAGTCATCGTTATCTGGAAAAAAAATCGTAATATTTTATTTTATCATTATGACATATTTAGTTCCTATTATAATCTGTTCTTTTCTGCATATTAATTTTACAAAATAATTTCGATGTTTCACATCTGCCAGGCGTCCCGTGACGGCTCACATTGTTTTTTGCTTTCAGATTCGAAAATTTGCCATGAAAATGAATAGAATAAAAAAAAATTTTTTTTAAATGTCAATTTTTATATTTTCTATGGCCAAAAATAGGTAGAGCTCCACTTCAACAAATTTTTTAGAAATTCATATCTTAAAAAGGGCCGAAACGATGTGAAAAATGGTCTTAGAAATTTTCATTGAAAATAAAGTTAATTTTTAATTTTTAAGGAACTGATTTTTGCACTACTACATTTATTTATTTAAATATTGCGATGTTTAGGACCAGTTTTTCAATCCAAGATAAAATTTTATCCGATGTCATCAATATATATCTATATATTTCATGTTTATAGATATACTGGTAATAATAATTTTATCCTGGATAAAATTTTATCTCGAATTGAAAAACTGGCCCTTAATGTTTTGATCATTTTAATTTATAAATAAATGTTAGTAGATACGAAGACTTACTCTCGATAAGCCATAGTTATGAACTTTTATGAATGAACGAATGATTCACACCTAGATAGCTATAGAGTTGCCCGCGCACTTACAAATTCACTTTCCAACTTCTTCTGTGTCGACTGTTGAGATCTGTCAACCAGCATAAAATAAATTGAAGAGAAAATTTTCTAGATTATCGACTTTCTATATATTTTGAATATTCCCTGATAGCCACAGTTTCAGACCAACCAAGTTGGTGTCAGATAGTTGCCACCAACTTAGCGACAACTTGCGGTCAACTTCCGAATTTGTAACTGTTGGCGCCAAGTTGGCTACAAGTTTCTGAGAAAAAAGAGACCAATCTACTGCCGCAATATGTCGCCAAATTTCTTGAGAAACTTACCGTCAACTTGGTGTGAAAAAGTTTCAGAGCAACTTTTGCCGACAACTTGGTGACAACTTGGTGAACAAGTTGACACCAACCGAGTTACTTTCCAAGAGTTGCCGCCAAGTTGGTGACAAGTTGCGGCAGTAGATTGACAGAAAGTTGCGGCCAACTTGGCTATCAGGGTTAATTTTGTTGTAAAAATTGCTCATTTATAATTTATTATTTTTGTTCCATTTCTTTTAATATTAAAGATTATTTAAGAATTACCATATTCAGTTGATGTTTTATCTAATTTTTCATCATTAGTAAGTATTAATTTTTAACAATCAAAATTCATTTTCTGCAAATATTTTGTGCGATAATTGATATGTAAAGTGAATATTTAATTTTTAGTGTATTATTTTTCTTTTGGGACAACAAAACTGAAAGTCTGCAGGTTAGAATATCATAATACTAACCATGGTTGTAGGCGAATTCACCCTTTTTATTGTCATAACTATTGAATCATAGATGATAGTGAGCTTAATGTTTAACGATTATAGTTATAAGTATAATTAATTTGATGATGCTAAGAATTCTACATCAGATGACTTAAGTTAATTTTGATGACATCTAATTTTTTTTTATGAAAATTGTTTGATAGCTACTTTTAGTATTAATTTTCAATTTATTATCAACAGTGTCAACATAATTAATTATTGCATAAAATATTTTGTCACTTACATATTTTTCGATTTGATCTAAATTTATTCAATTTTTCAGTTCTTTGCTTTTTTTCAGAAAATCTGTTTTGTTATCATAGATTAATCTAAAGCAATTGACATCTATTTTAATAAACAGTAAGTATCTAAATTTATAATAATTTTCAGCAATCTTCTTCTTATTTAAATCCCTCGAAAATAATAAAAAATTATTTAACAGATAAACATGGATGGTGAGACAAGCACAATAAACTATAAATGGCATATCTTCAGTCTGATTATTCCAAAAAATACCAGGATTTGCTCATATCCATTTTCTACACGAAAAAATCTTAGTTTTGATATCAGTATCCGAACAAAAACAGCTTCACTGTAAAAAATCGCGCCAAGTCTACGTTCATAAGACTTATAAAAAAAAATTTTTTTTTCTTTACAAAAAGATATAAAATCAAAATATTAAAAAATCCAAGTAACCGATATGATTGTATATAATTTTTGGAAATTAAAAAACATTTTGTTGTAAATTCAAAAATTAAAGAAATAATTTTGGAACGTATTTAGTGTGCGTGGTTGCAAAATATTTTACTTTTTATAAAATTCGTAAAATCTATCTACTAAGACTGAAAAAAAATTTGACATACACAATGACGCTCACCAAGTACGTTCCAAAATTATTTCTTTAATTTTTAAATTTATAACAAAATGTTTTTTAATTTCCGAAATTTATATACAATCATATCGGTTACTTGGATTTTTTAATATTTTGATTTTATATCTTTTTGTAAAGAAAAAAAAATTTTTTTTTCTTATAAGTCTTACCCAGTGAACACATGACTTCAATATGACGTCATTTATAAGTCATAGGAATGTCACAATATTTTACGTAAATATGACGTAAAATTGACCTGTCTTGTGATCCAATTATGATGTAAAAATATATGATATATTTTTGACATCATACTGATGTAAGTTTATTACTTCTCTATGATGTAACGGAAATGACTTAGATATTCCGTACAACTGACATAATATATAAACTACAATATTACGTAATATTAATGCCATCATTGTATGTCATAACGACGTAAGTTTAACATCATGCGTTTACATCAGTGACAAGTCACGGCTGTACGTAATCTTGACGTAAGTTTAATATCATGCGTTTACATCAGTGACAAGTCACGGTTGTACGTAATCTTGACGTAAGATTAATATCATGTGTTTACATCAGTGACAAGTCACGGTCTTACGTAATACCGATACCATCTGTGAGTCATTATTTAACATCAATAATTTGTCACAATTGTACATAATACTGACGTAATTTGAAAGTCATTTTCTAAATCAGTGACAAACGATTATTTTCCATAATATTGATAAAATTTGGGGAATGTATTTTTTAATATTATCGATTGATCAAAATTTATCAAATATAAAACTTCTTTAACAAGATGTCTAATTTACAATTAATCGCTAAATATTAGTGAAAATTGGTTTAAAATTTAGTAAGAATCAGAAAGAGGTAAACAGCTGATTTAAGCTGGTACCTTGCAAATTTAAGTCCGCTCTTAATAACAAAAATTTATAATTTATAATATTAATGAATATATCTAACATATTAGCAAATAACATACAAAATATTTTCATTTACGTTTTTAAGAAAAAACATACAAATTAAATACATGTGGGATATAAACTTTTGTATCTTTGTTGTATGTTTCCATACACTGCAGAAAAAAAATCTTGACTCAAAGGTAAATTTCTTTGGACCAAGAATATATTAGAGATGACTAAAAATTTCGTGAATGAAGTCAAAATTTCTTGACACTAAAACACTTCTTGCTCCAATATAACTTCGGCCTCCGTCAAAATTTTCTTGGTGCAAGAAATACTTTTTTTTCGTTGCATATGTTTCTCACTTATATTTTTTCCATGAATTTAGGTACTTTTATCCATTGTAAAAATATTTTCGACTTCATTCAGTATAAATGATTTGGTGTGAAACTGATAACAAAATACCGAGTTCAATTTATGTGGCATGAACTTTTTAAACCGTCAAGCGAGTAAACATATAATTTCTTATGATTTCGCGTCAAGAAATTAAATGTCAGTCATTTAAATATTGCACTATTACTTGAAAAATAATTTTCTGACATTAGTGCTGCTACTTATGAAACATTGTATTTGAAATAATTCAAACAGTTCCATGATTGTTATTGACGAGACTAATAGTATTTTACACAGTAAAAAATTTTGCGTCATTGCGTCAAAACTTTAGTGTTAAAAATTTTTGTGTTAAATATTTAACTTTTTTAAGTGTAAATTTAACATTTATTGTGTTAAATCAACATAAAAAATGTTAAATATTTAACATAAATTTTTAACACAAAATTTTTTGACACAATGACGCAAAATTTTTTTACTGTGTACATCAAGTTTCATAATGTTGTTAGTATGTTAAATTAAAGAAATTCAAATTTCGAAAAAAATTGAAATTAAAAAGAAATATAGATTAAAAAATGGTATACTTAAAAGAGTTGAAATTAAAAAAAAAAATCTAAATTTTGTAAATTGAAATTTTGAAGAAGAAAATCCAAATGAAAAATACTAAATTTTCGGAAAAATTAAATAAAAAAAAAATTCGAGTCTTGAGAAATCAATAAGTATTAAAAATATTCAAATGACACGGATACATCGTTTACTCTGAAAAATTTCACTTTGTGAAAGTTCTCTGTGTCCGCTTTTAGACGAAAATTTTTGAAAGTGTAAGATTCAATCAATTCTTATGAAAATTTATAAATTGTCTATTAATTACCACAAGTTTCACTAGAGAGCCTTTTATAAGAGTTTTTACAAAAGTTTTATAGAACTTTATAAAATTTCATGAGTTTAATGAAATTTTATGAAATTGTATAAATTATTAGACTTGAATTTTATACAATTCCAGCTCTTAAAATCCATTTAATCTCAGAAAAAATTATGAAATAAGCATTTTTCGTTATGTAAGGCTTATCACATAAGTTATTAACTTCGTGACATGAACCGTTACTTGGATAAGTGAGCAGCGTTCCAGACTCCGATACGTGAGGACCCAAGTTCGAGCCCAGCATATTTCAGGATTTTTTCATCAAGTATCAACATATAACTAGTGTTTTAAACTTTGTAATAAGTCCACAACACTATAATTAATTTCAAAATTGCCATCTTTTTATTTTTGAGAAATTTTTTTTTAAATATTTTTTCTGAGGTATAATTTTTACATCACTTACATCACTTTTACGTCATAATGAGATCATTATCATGATATAGACATCACAGGTATGTCATATTGACGTCATAAATGTCATTGAGATATAATACTGACGTCATGACTACGTCATATTTTTACGTCAGAATCTTACGTCAAGAAGTGTGAAATAATGAGTCACATATGACTCATTCGTGACTTGTATCTTACGTAAATCCTGACATAGCCCAATGTCATTTTGACGTCACATTGACGTAAACGTGTTTACTGGGTATGAACGTAGGCTTGGCGCGATTTTTTTACAGTGAAGCTGTTTTTGTTCGGATTTCAGTATTTTTTGTAATTATAATAAAAATTGACAATTGGTATCAACTTAAATCTCGCGTTGGCTGCATTTTTTATAACAAACTATCCTCTTGAAGCTATATTTTATGTAGAAATAATTCTAGCGCACCCTGGCGGGTGTAGGTGCAAGCTGTGAAATATCTTTTTCTAACTGTAGTTTCCTATCTATAGAAGGATTACCATGGATTCTCGAATTATTTAGTCTGTGGCATGTCACTTTCTCCATAAGAAAAAAGTCAGGATCTAAAAATCTGGGTCGTTATAGTTTGTGCCAGTGAATTTAATTAATTTTAAATAGAATTTATTATTTTCAAAGACCATTATTAATTAATATTGATAATATAACATATAACGTATTATTATAGAGTATCATTGAAGAAAAAAAAGGTCTGTAGAATGAATAAAATTTTGCAACTTGAAAATATCGTTCTGCTTACGGTAAACACACTCGGTAGTCTGGCGCTTCGTTTACAACGGATTTGAATGGAACTTGGCGCCAGATTCTACCGAATCTGTGGATTGGAAAAGGTCTTCAAGCTAATGCTATTGACTTACAAGTAAGAAAAAGTGATTCAAGACAAGGTAGCGCTGTTATGTCGATTGAATTGGTTAAACAAAATAGCGTTATACCGTCGGATGTACTAAAACGACATAAAAGAGATAAATTTAGTAGTTCTATATATCAAAATGAATCAAATAATATTTATAAATTAATACTCAAAGACAATACGACTGAAAAAAAAGAACTAAATGATTGGAGAGAGGCATGTACTTTCAATTTTTCAAAATTTGATATCCCACCACTTATAAATACATTTTTACATGATTGTTGCATCAAGGATTTAATTATTAGTTGCACAATAACATGGCGTGGTTTCAACAAACTCGAGGTTCAAAGAATTCCTCCGGTGCTCCAGCCATATTTCAAAGCAGATGAATTTAGTGACATTGTTTTGGTAGTTGATAACCATAAGCTACCAGCTTATAAAATTATTTTATCGGCGCACAGTCCATACTTTCATGCAATGTTTACCACAGACATGAAAGAAAGTAAAGAAAATCGCGTTGAGATTCAAAACTTCACTGTTGATCTAATCACTGAAATGCTAGAGTTTTTGATATGAAACATCTATAGGCTCACTTGTAAACCGAATTGTTGGCGTGGCGACGCTTTCCGTGGCGACGGGTCGCCACGCTATACTAAGGTATACATATATATATATTTTATGTGTAGTAGAGTGTACGGTGTGGCGACGGGTCGCCACGCTATACTAAGGTATACATATATATATTTTATGTGTAGTAGAATGTACGGTGTGGCGACGGGTCGCCACGCTATACTGAGGTATACATATATAAATATATATACTTTATATCTACATATATAAATATATATATATATATATATATATATATATATATATATATATATATATATATATATATTTTATATGTAGTAGAGTGTACGGTGTAGCTTCTCACTCAATTCGACGTTGTTGTTTACTACGGTACACATAACCTGCGTTTTATTTAATTTTGATGTGAAACATTTTTATTTTAATTTTTGACAATAAAATATGTGTGATAGTGATAACTCAGAAGATCAAAGTGATCAACCTTGTGCAAAGAAAGTGAAACTACACTATGGCATACGACCAAGTCATCAGTAAGTAGATCGTATTTTTCAAGTGTCCATAAATGTAATTATTATATTTTTATATTTAGTTAATTATATTCATATTAATCATATTAGTAATTAGATTAAGATTAATAATTATATAAATTATATTAATATTATCTTCAATTAATTATTTTTTTATTATTCATGAAGGAATTAATATGGAAAAATTTATTAATAAAATTTATATTTGCAAATCTTTAGTCATATATTGCAATAATTAACTAAGATTTGAGTTCATGAGTATATTGAAGCCACACTCAAAATTTTTTTTCTTTTTCTTGTGTATTTTAATATCATATTTTTTTAAATATTTCAGTTCCCAACAATCATCACAGGGATCACAAAATATTATTATTGAAACTGGACGCCACCCTGATCAGTTAAACTCAAGACATACTATCAATGTTGTGTAAGACTTTATTAATCGAATAGTACCAGACTATTTTAATTTTTATCTTAGATCTGGCCGCTGGAGTGGCCATTTACAAAAACAACAACACTTCACATGTTACTACACTCAACATGGATCTAGCAGTTCAAAATGCTACAGAAGTTCATGTTTCCCAAATATCTATTGGTGATATGTGTGCTTCACATGTTAAACTAGGAGACGGAAGTGAATTAATTATGATTGTAGTATACATTTCACCTAATAACAAAATGGATCATATAATTTCATTTTTACATGAAAGGTTATTTCCTTATAGTCAAAGAAGTTCAATAATTTTTAAAACGAATAAACATAAACTACCATTAATTTTAGCTGGAGATTTTAATGTAAATTTTGCAAGAGCTGAATCAATGCCATTAATGACATTTCTTCAAAAAGAATTTCAATTGCAAATCAACAACAATCCAAGAGAATCTACTACCAAATATGGAACAACAATAGATGCTGTATTTGTGAGATATCTTGATAATGTTTCATCCAATACTTTTGTAACGTACTTTAGTTATCATCGACCAATCGTCACAGTAATACCGGCAGAGGAAACATCGAATATAACTATTACTGAAGTCACAGATGAAAATGTTTAAATTGTGGCCACTTGATATTAATATCGAATTTTTATATCACATGTAAATAAATGTTTATTAAATAAAGTTACCATTTTCTGTAAGAAATTCGTAATACTTCATTTTTTCATTAGGCTATATTTAATTCCTGTAATAATATTATCTTTTATGCATATTACTTGTACACACACGATGTTTCACATCTGCCAGGCGTCCCATGACGGCTCACATTTTTTTTTTATACTAACAGAACAAAAGCTACTGAAGATGTCGAATCTTCTGAAGATGTCGAGAGAAGCTCTGCAGATGGTTCCAGTTGCTGATATTTATCAAATAAACAGTTTAAAAGATATCTGTGAAGCTACTTTATCGAAAAATATCAACTTGGATAATGTACTACCCATTTTTTGCACAGCTGATGACCACAATCTCACTAAATTGCGTAACAAAACTGTAATTTATATGAGAAACAACAAACAGAATGTCTTTAAAATTCCAGAATTCAAAAAATTATTTTACAATAAACCTCGTATCATGTATGAATTTACTTATGCTATGGCAACTTTATGATTATATTTTTTTATCAATAATCAATAAATCATTAAATTTATATAAAATTATCCAAAATATTTTTTCTTTGATCGGTTCAAATAATGTAATACCGAAAATAGCCGGCATTCATCAATTTTTGTGTTTATTGAATCAGCTTTTTTTCGGTAAAAAACATTTTGTAAAATGTGAAAAATAGTACATTACACCCCTAGGGAAGTAAAGTAAGAAATATCTCAGATCACATGTAATCAACAAACATGTGATCTGAGGCTTTCTTATTTACTTCCCGAGGAGTGTATACTATTTTTTTCCTCGACGGAGGCGTAAAGCGGCAACTTCGTTTAGCGCAGTGGGGCTAAAGTTGACGCTTTACGCCCGGAGGGTAAAAAAAATTATTTTTGGGTTAATATTTTTAAATTTTGACACTGTAAAGTTTGACGCGTTAAATTTTATCTCATTTAGGCGACACAAAATAAACGTTAATTTTTCAATAGGCTGTATTGAAAAACAAATTATGAATTAATACTTGTCTGCTTAAATTTCACTAAATATTTTCAGTAATTTTTTTGTACTGCTTAAAATGCTATAATGTTCAAAAATAGTTATTTTCGACACATATGCGCAAATGTAGGGATTCTGACGGCTTGAAGTGACGTCACGAGTTTGAGGCTATGGGCGCATTCTTATCAAAACCGAGTTAGTTTTCCGGCCGAGCGAAGCGAGTCCGGATATGGTACGAGGTCTTGATGAAGAAAAGCTCAAAACTTCGGAATAGATAATTTCTCGAGCGTTTTGAATTCGTACATAATGGGAAGTTCCAGAGATAGTCTACGGGGTCAACCGTTTTCCAGGCTTTTTTTTTAATATAGTATTTTTATGTTAAATAATAATCTGATAGCAGTATTAACCTTTTGACAATAGTAAATGCTCTGACCACACTATACACCACGCTGGAACTACTTTAAAATTGGACTGGAATCATGAACTGCGTGATCCAACTATTTTAATTATATGTGAAAAACAAGATTTTAAAAAAAATGTATGTCACGTGCAAATTAACAGACTGATAAGAAAATTAACTCGATGCCAGAAAAAAAATTAGGAAAACGGTTGACCCTAAAGCCCATCCCTGCAACTTCCCGCTAATTGCATATAACAGCGTCGCGGTCCGAAGTTTAAACTCATGACGATGCATGAGACTTGGGCCTCGATGATGTTCTCTAGGGTAACCTGAGATGTTCTCTAGGGTAATCTGAGATGCAACGTTGCAAATTATGATTATTTTATATTTCATTGTACTAGATGCAAATCCAGATCAGAGTCTGCTCTGAGCAATCAGGCGACAACCATCTTGGGGCGCCGGACGTATGTCCGGTACCACCTGGCCCAAATTATATAATTAATTGAATGATATACTCTAATTTTATGTAATCGTGTGTATTATTTTAAATATAATACCATAATAATAATTTTAAGAATTTGTAGAGTATCTAAGAGTAGGGTGCGCCTGGAATTTATAGATATCCTAAAGACACCCGCCTGGTAAATTATAAAAACATTCGCTGGAAAATCCAGAACGATACACAAGTTAATTTATTTAAGGGGTTACCCGGGAAAAAATGATCAGGCCTAACCATGCCTGTTCATTTATGATCAGGCCTGAAATTAGACCTGATCATGCCTGTTCATGTATGATCAGGCCTGAAATTAGACATGATCATGCCTGTTCATGTCTAAAGCGTCAAATACGCTTCGGCCTGAACAGGCCTGTTCATGTCTGATCAGACTTGTTCATGCCTGTTCATGTCTGACGGGTTAAATACGCTCAGGTCTGATCAGGCCTGTTCATGTCTGATCAGACCTGTTCATGTCTGAAGCGTTAAATACGCTCAGGTATGATCATTACTGATCAGGCCTGTTCATGCCTGATCAGTCCTGTTCATGTCTGAAGCGTTAAATACGCTCAGGTATGATCAGGCCTGTTCATGTCTGATCAGGCCTGTCCATGCCTGTTCGAGTCTGAAGCGGGAAATACGCTCAGGCCTGTTCATGTTTGAAGCATTAAGTATGCTCAGGCCTGTTCATGCCTGTCCATGCCTAGAAAAGTTAATTAAATTTACCCTACGGTAGGTTTTTAATGATAATCAAAATACTTTTATTTATTGAATAATAAAATGTACCGTTTATTGATAATTTACAAATTTATTAATCGAAATTAATGTACATACACTGAACATATTCAAAAATTTTTTCTTAGCATATTTGGTCCTTAGCATGAATAGGCATGGACAGGTATGATCGGGCCTGAGCGTATTTAACGCTTCAGATATGAACAGGGATGAACAGACATGGACAGGCATGACCATGTTTAATTTCAGGCCTGATCATACATGAACAGGCATGGCCAGGTCTGATCATTTTTTTCCGGGTAGATCTGATCAGACTTGCATAGTCAGAGATGTAATAAAAATTTTTTCTTGCTCCACCCGCCGAATGTACGCTCTTTCTGGCCGCATTTTACGCCAGAATGAGCGACTTTTCATGGCCTGCTCGAGCTGCAGCGCGCTTTTACAGGCTACGAGATTTTCTGGCCGCTACCATAGCAATTGTTTTTGTTAATATAGCAATAGTCATTGTTTACAATAACACAACCACAAAAGTCATTATGACAGAACTGTTAAACGTTAAACTACGATTATTTTCGTGTAATAATAATATCCTAAAATTATAATAAATTAAATAGCAAAAATTTCATAATAAATTTATAATAAGTGCTTAATAAGTTTAATATAAAGTTCAACACTATTTCAAACATTTATTAGTTAAAATAAATTAAAATAAAATTAACTCCAAAAAATAAATACAAAAAAATGGACTCTTCGTCTGAAGGCTCCACTGATGAAGAAGAAGTGCTGCGATTATTTGATAAAGAAGCTAAAGTTATTGTGCAGAGTGAAACGTTACCAAAGAAATCAGCTGATCGATACATGCAAAATTATAATGCCTACAAAAACTGGAAGCAAAAAAATAAAAATTCCTTCTCGACGTCAGAAGAAAACAATTTAATTGTTTATTTTAAAGATTTAAAAAAAAGGTTAAGTCCATTAACTCTATGGAGCGTGTGGAGTATGCTAAAAAAGACATTAAATACCAATGATGATATACAGATAAATAATTTCTTAAATTTAAAAAGTATGATTAAACGAAATGCTAAAGGACACAGACCGAAGAAATCTTTTATTTTAACATGTGAACAAATTAAAAAATTTATTGATGAAGCTCCTGACCCAGAATATTTAGCAGTGAAGGTAACAAAAGATTATTTCCGCACTTAATTATTACTATTTAATTACATTTGTCATATTTAATCATAATTTTTACAGGTTGTATTAATATTTGGAATATGTGGCTGCTTACGATGTTTAGAATTAACAAACATGAAAGTTGGAGACGTAGACGATTTGAATGGGAGGTACTTAATATCTATCAATGACAATAAAAATGATTACCCTGGCCAATTTATTATTGGGAATCTCTTCTACGCTAAAGTTAAAACTTATATTTCCAAGAGACCATCTGGTAATTTCAATGACAGGTTTTTCATCCAATACACGAAAGACAGATGTACTCGAACTCCTATAGGACGTCATACTATAGGAGGAATGCCGAAAAAAATTGCGACTTATTTGGATCTGCCTAACATCAATAGATATACCGGCCACTGCTTTAGAAGATCATCTGCAACGCTTCTCTCGAACTCCGGCGCGAACATGCAGATGATCAAACAGCTAGGGAGATGGCGTTCAGATGTGATCGCCCAGGGCTACGTTGAAAATTCCTTACACAACAGGCAGATGATTTTCAATGGAATAATCCAGAATGAGACCGAGGTAATTCCTGAACCCCGACCATCAACCAGCACAGCAGAACCCGACATTTTATACCCTCAATCCGTAATTAATAATGCTCAAGACGCAACCATTGATTCCCAAGAAGAAACCATCAACGCTCATGAAGAAACTGTTAACCCCGAAAATTCAACGATTAATCCCGAAGAAGCGAATGTTAACACCGAACAAGAAACCCACGAGTTTGAATCAGCACTTATCGATTTAAATTGGTCAGATTTTGAGGATGATTTTACTGAAACGGACCCTAAACAAACTTCGAGTAAGTAAAAATGACAATACTTGTTTAACAAAATACGTTTATATCCCAATTTCAAATTCACGTTTTATTTTTCAGTTCCAACCGTCGTACCCACTGGTTTTACTACAGCGAATCAAAAGCCACTTTTTGTGCCACAGAAGACTCAAAACCAACTAATAATGAATAATAATACTAATAATAATAATAATAATAATAATAATAATAATAATAATAACAATAAAAATAATAAATATAAATTACCATTCACGACCAAATCAGGGATTAAATTATCTTTTTTAAATCATCAGACAACGAGCAAACCTCCGCCAATCAAGAGAAAAAGACATACTGAGAATTTAAATAACCAAAATAATAACAATCTAGATTTAACAACGAAAGATCATGCCTTTAAATTTGAAAACTGTACGTTCAATAATTGCGTTTTTAATTTGACAAAATGTGATTGTGATAAAGAAAATATTTCTTAAAGTATTATTTTCCCAATTGGAATACTATATGATTTATTGAGTTTAACTATTCTATTTTTAAAATTAAATTATGTTGAAGTTACTGACAATTTATGTTACTAGCTTTGGTTACTGAAATAAAGTGGTATTTAAAGTGTAAATTTCGTAAATTTCCTACTTTTAATTGTGTTATTGACCTTCGTTACAATCGTTTAATTTCAATTTTCATATATTTTTGATACGCGCCCCGACCAGCAAAACCTCGGCTTCGCCTCGGTTTTGCAAAATACACGTGCTGTGATGATCAGTTCTTGTGATAATATTGAGACGAATGGTCAGAAGCTAATAGTAATCTTTATTATTATTATTGTTAAACGTAATTTCGGCGGGGGAGCAAGAAAAATAGTATACGACCTACGGCCAAAATGTTGGATGCTCTGGCGTATGTGATATGATGGCCTCGGCTTCGCCTCGGCCATCATATCACATACGCCAGGAAATCCAACTTTCTGGCCTAGGGACGTAATATACTATTTCTTTGACCAAAAAAATTTTTTTGGTCATCACGAAAAGTGCAAAATTATTTTTATGATTACGTTTAAATAATTTTGAAATAAAAAATTTGTTACATTTCCCATGGGATGTTTTGGTCTGCTCTGCTTCTGCCTAATATTAAAATCATTACTTATTTTATTATTTAAATAAATGTGATGTTATAATGAGATTCGGTTAACTAAATAAATTAGGACTATCAAAATATATTATAAAATCAATTTTTATATTATATTTATGATAAACTTATTCGATACGTTATGTACTTCATAGAATTGTTGTCACATAAGATAGCAGCACAGCAGGCGGGAACTTCAAGGCGCACGGATATCACCAAAGTTAAACAGCATTGAGCGTGGTTAGTAGTTGGATGGGTGACTGCTGATGTTACAGCCGTACAATTATATGTAATCCTTTTTTTTTTAATTTTAATTCATTATAGAGGATTGCGTATGACTCTATGAAATACTATATCCATAAAATTAAGCAAAATAATTGATTAAAAGTGAAAATGGGCTTTCAGACCTAACCATGTCTGATCAGGCCTGATCAGGTCAATTCATGCCTGATCAGACATGGTCATTTTTCATGTCTGATCAGGCATGAAGACTCATGCCTGTTCATGTCTGATCATTTTTTCCCGGGTATGCGCAGTTGCAAGGCTAAAAAAACAACATTTTTTTATGAATTTTTTATAGACACAGTTTTTATTTATCAATTAGGTACAAATGATGGTTATTTAAATAGAGCCTACTTTCAAGAATACAATAGCGCGTCAATCATGTAAAAATATAAATATGCACCGCTCCTGTAGAAGATGTTCCGAACAACCTCTAAAAAAAAAAGCGTTTGGCGGTGATCTCCATTTCAGTGGTTTAGATTATCTGAATTAAAAATATATGATGAATTCTTTTAAAACGATAGATTAATGCAGGTATTGGATGAAGGAATAAGATTTTTTTAAATGATTGACGCGCTATTGTATTCTTGAAAGTAGGCTCTATTTAAATAACCATCACTTGTAATTGATAAATAAAAACTGTGTCTATAAAAAATTCATAAAAAAATGTTTTTTAGCCTTGCAACTGCATATAACCCCTTATTAAATCAAGTTATTTTAATCATAAAATATATTATTGTTCTACTACATATAATATTTACATTTTGTTATTGATTTTGAAGTACTGTATTATCTAAATTTTTATTGAATTGATGTATTGAAGTATTATTTTTCTTATATATTAAAGCCAAAATGAAGTTCTTGCCGAATGAGCACCATAAATATTTACATTATTGTATATTTATAATAATGTCTTGAAATTCCCCGTGATTAAAAAATTGATAATTTAGAGTCTTCAATACAAGTAAGTCAACAATATTTATCCCACCAAGACGTAGATTAATCATTTTTTTGTTTAAGTCAAGATGAAAGGTCACTGATGATTCAACAATTCCTCTTACACGACGCAATGGGAATGACTACTGATAACACTGCTGACATCTATATGTATGCAAACATTTTGTAAATATATACTTACATAAATCTCAGGAATTAGTCAATTGCCTATCAACTTTGACAATGATCGTTTCAAGAAGCTTCATTAGTTACATTTTAATTTTCGTTGTGATTATTTCAGTTTTCACTGGTAAGAATTTTTTTTATTCAGTAAATATTTTACGTATATTTAATTACAATTAGACTATTCGGAGACTGTGAGTGGTCCAGCGTGAATATTAGAAATTTCTTACCTCGCCATTGGCTAAAAAGTCTTATATTCACGCTAGACTCACGCCACAGTGTCCGAATATCCTCACTCATTTAATTATTCATTTTCAAATTATTTCAAGAAATAAGTCAAGCTCGAAGATTTAAATTAAGTCTTGGAAAAATTCGAAGCAGTGGTTCTCGAGGAGGTGGTTCTCGAGGAAGTGGTTCTCGAGGCAGTACCAGTTACAGTCCACCACGCCCATCAGCGTCAGTATATCACCCTCAAGTAAATCATCCACCATCAATTAGCCGACCAGCTCCAATCACTTATTCGTCTCCACCGAGTAAGCCAGCGACTCATTTGCCTTCTAGTCCAAAAGACAGTAGTGGAGCGTTAATACACCATGAAACCAAAAGTAATTCCAATCCATCATCTAATCCACCTTGGGCGAATCCGTCTTACAAACCTTCAGCACTACCTGTAGCACCTCCAAAAATTTTGCCTCCAAATTCAGCTTCAAATATTCCAAAGCCTTCGGCGCCATTCGCATCACAGCCGATAATTCCAAAAAGTGTTACTCCAAATCAATCAAATCCTCCATATCCAACAGGACATTCTGTGGAGATGCCTCATGTGTCTAAGCCAAATACAAATGTTAATTATCATCCTAATTCGGCTCCAACTACCCCTCATCAAGCTCCAAACCTTGGAAATAGTTACGGTCATCCACCAAATTACTATCCGAATAATTACCACCAACCACCTCCAGTTTATGGAGCACCGCCAGAAAGTCACGGAGGATACGCTCCACCACCTCCATACTCGCCTGTTTATCATCCACCAGCAGGTACGCCTAATTATCATCCGACTTATGTCCATCCTCCTGTTTACGGGGGCGCCAGTTCTCAACCATTTGTTCCTGGCCAGAATGTTGTGGTTGTACCGGGTAATTCCAAGGGTCCAGGAATAGGTCAGTTAGTTAAGGAAGCTGTCATTTTCTCAACTGTTAACGCTGGAGTCAATGCTGCAATTAATAGAGTTATTAACGGAGCACCGAGTCATTATTATCATAATAACCCTGGTTACAGTCCTGCTTACAGCGCTCCGACTTCTTCATCAGTTACCAATAACACGACGATTATTTATAATAATTTACCTCCTCCCGGACAGATTAATGCGTATCCTAATATTAATGCAGGTTATGATCCAAATTATAATAATCAACCAAATAGTTTTGCTAGTAATGTTTCTCCAAGTTTTCCAAAGAATGGAAATATATCTCTCAGCATTCCGAATAATTCAGGAGGTTATAATTCACCACAAAGTGGTTCTAACGTACCTGTAATTTTTTCACCTAAATTTGGTGGTTCAAATTCTAGTACAGCAATTCCGCCAAATTTAAGTAATCAAACAAGTTTGTATCCAACTCTCAGTAATCTTACTGAAAATCCTAATAATGCTAAGGATAATTACAATGCTACTCCAACTCCGGTTATTCCTGAAATACAATATTACATAACTGAAAATGAATTATTGAATTTGACGGAACATCTATTCATGAAGGATGAAATGAATAAATTACCCAAGGCCTATGTTCTCAATTTCCAAAAAAAAGTGTCAAATAGCTCAAACATAATCGACGAAACCAGTCAACCGTAAGTATTTTAGGTGTTGATCTTATTGATCTAAATATCAATGTTTCTGAACGTTCACATAATTATATCATTTTTTTAGGTTGATTTATGTGAAGAGAGAAGTGTATGAATATAAAACGGTTCAGTTGGTTCGTGAACTTTATGAAAATTATCAGTTTAACTCTACGAATAAGGAAAACGTCACGGAAGCTGTCAAAGAACAAGAAAGAGCTTTGATAAACGCAATTTCTGATACGAACGTTATGAAATCAGTCGCTCAATGGCTACAAGAAAAATATTACGTTGAGCCAGATAACTACGAGTTCAAGGATACTTTGAGACACATTTGGTTCAATAGAATAGACAAGTCGACTTCTGGATTCGAAAGGATTTTCATGGGCGAAATGTACGATGGTCCATCACTTCTTGGAGTGCAAAATTGGATCTACTATGATTTTCAAGAGTACCAGAGGAATCTCAACTACTTGTCCTTCGTGGATAAAATTGATCTGAGCGCAGTAAGTTTTTAATATTTCATTGATCTCAATTAAAATACTTTCATTATTAATTATTTGATATAAATTCACCCAATATAAATGATTGAAATGACTAAAACTCGAATATATTTAATTAATTTTTTTTTAAATTTAATTTGTAATGTCATTATAATTGCTGATTAATTGTAATTATCAATTTGTTTCTTAGAATGGATCTTTGGTGAAAATTAATCTGGAGTTATTTGGTGTCCTGAAACCTAACATTACAATGTTGACTGGAATTTCGCCAGAGTTGGAGATGGCATTGTACACTATCTGTTTTTATGCTCGGCCGAATGATATTTGTCCAGTATCTCTAGGAGGAATTTTATTTGACTTATACACTCATAATTTCCGGTACTTTGATAAGGATGTAATAGATCTTGGTTTTATCGTATTTTAAATGATATGAATATATTCAAAAAAAAATGTTCATTCATCAGTTTCTTAAAAAACTTTCCATATAAGTAATTACTTTATAAAAATTGTACAAATATTTTGTAAATTGAGCCTAATTTATAATTAAATAATTATATTGATACATATTGCACAAAATATACATATACCGGAGTATGCATTTTATCTCGCCTAAAAATGGAAACACGTTTCTGTAATTAACCTGTCGCTAGAATAATTTATATATCTGCCGAAAAATTGAGATAATCATATTAATAGTAAATTGTAAAGAAAATTAATTTTTCGCCATGAACTTGTTAATGAATATCTTTAAACAAAAGTGAAATTTAAGAAAAAACAATTTTATTGTATTAAGCGTTTTTTTTTAGCGTGTAGGTATATTTATGACTGTATGGGATAATAAACCTTGTTTCTTTTTTTTTTTTTTGTAATTATAATCATTCCAGATCAAATTGCAGGTTATTTTTTTTTAAATGAAGAAATATTTGTTGAGACAAAAATTAATTCATTGAACGATACCTACGATTATTTTAAGGTCGTACAACAGTCCCATTATACGTTTATACTGTTATGTCCAGATCGGACTTAATTAAATAATTTTATTTCGGCCCAAGTCTTTCGACCTAAAGACCGGGATCTGAATTTAATTTTGTCTCTTAGTTTCTCACTGATCACTTATTAAATTTTTCGAAAATACACAAACGGGATGACCACGTTGTTATAGAATTTTAGATATAAGCGGTAGGACCACGCTTTTAGACAAACTTGAATATAGTATAAATCGAACCACTCACTAGAAGTTTGAATATTTTAGTAGACATAGTACGAGCGGGGTAGCCACGCTTTGTTAGAAATTCTACATAATGACTAAACTGGATGACCGAGCTGGTCACTCAGAACTCGAAAAAGAATATATTTATAATGGCCCCTTTTTGAGGGAAACGTGCCCTTTTATAGTTTTGAAGTCAGACTTCTATCCAATGAGGATACAGTTTTACGGACTCTAGTCCCATTCCCTTTGGGAAAGCAAATAGGACACGCCCTAATGCAAGCCTGTGTGTGTGCGCACCCACACACATACCGACATGTACATACTTATTTATTAATTTTAAAATCTTACGTTGAAATTATTCTATTTTATATTATGAAAATTATAAAATCTTAAAATTAATTATATTTTTTAGTTAAACAAAAATTTATTAATTTTTGTGATCAGTGTAACTTTTGACTTTACTTAATTCCCTCATTTCATTTCACATTTTAATATCAGTTATTAACGATTGTGAAATTTAAATTTTAGGGTGTCAATTGTCTTTTTTTAGAAATTTATTATGGAATTTTATTTTTAATTATTTTAGAAATTAAAATTTACTATAGAATTTTATTTTAGTTATTTTAGAAATTAGAGATTTGTTATAGAATTTCTATTTTAGTTATTTGAGAAATTAGGAATTTATTATGGAATTTCTTTTTTAATTATTTTAGAAATTAAAATTTACTATAAAATTTCATTTTAGTTATTTTAGAAATTAGAGATTATAGAATTTCTATTTTAGTTATTTTAGAAATTAGAAATTTATTATAAAATTTTTATTTTTGTTTTTTTTGGAAATTGGAAATGTCCTATAAAATTTTATTTTAATTATTTTAGAAAATAAAATTTCGTTTGTAGAACCTTTCTCTTTGATTATTTAATAGTTTTAGTAAGAGAAAAAAAAAACATTTTATTTTATTTAAATAGTTTGAAGCGAATAACAAAAAAATAGTTTTAGTTTTATTGCATTTACTGATGCTATCTTAAATGCACATCTGGATAAAATATTTTCTCGATTTTATTACTTCGAGGAAATATTCTGTCCCTTTGGCCTGAGACTTTTATGACCCCCGATTAGATAAGGCTCTGGATTTCGTCTTTTGGGCCTTTCCTTACGATTTAATTTTTATTAGGGGCTTAAAAAAAATTCCTTTTCTTAGACGAAGGTTATTAAAGTGCATTAAGTGTTTACTTTAGATTTTTATTTTAAGTTTAAAGAAATAAAGATTAAGTTTTATGGTCACCGGAAGTTTTAAACTAAAGTAAAAAAAAATGAAAGAGAGAAAAATAAAAAATTATTTTCTAAAAAAATAAAAAAATCAATAAATTTTTCGGACGTAACAATACTCAAACGGAAAATAAAAATTAAGGTTCCCAAGCGACACAAATTTTTTTTTATTAACATTTAGTTGAATTTAAGTTGACGATTGTAAATTTTTGACTTCTTGTTGAGTAAAATCTACCAAAAAGTCAACATTATTTTTATTGTGACGCATGGATAATTTTATTTTGACATTTCATAAAAATAAATGAGCTAAAAATAAAAATTTGAAATGGATTTATTTTCTTAATTATAATATCAATTTTTCAGTAATCAAAAATATGTAAAAAAGTAAACATTAATGTTGACATTAAATCCGGCGAAAAGTAGATTCAATCATGTTTAAATCTCTACAACCTTCAAGCGCAACATTCTTTCTCGGTTATGGGTTTTGTTGAGATTAGATACGATTCTTATCGATTTAATAATGAAATGGTTCATTATTGTGACCGCTAGTAGCTAAATGTAATGGTTTCGTGATGAGAGATGAAATATGTGGTTCAGGGAAGCATTTTTATTTCCCTAGTTAAAAAGAATAATTCAAAACTGTTGACAATTTTCCCCATAAGAGAAGGAACTCAAAAGAATTGAAAATATTCAAAAGTACTGGAAAGGATTCGAATTTCGTTATTTCCAATTTTTTTTTTTTTTTTTTTTTTTTTTTTTTTTTTTTATTTATTAGGGCTATTAATATTTAGTTACTTCGTTCTGATAACTAGAAATATTTAAACTCAATAGCGATTAATTTTCTGACATATTATTTATTTCAACACCTCTTTTTATCAAATACCTTACTAGCTAAAGTCAATTGAAGTTTAATCATCTGAAATTAATGTATTGAAACTACCTCGTCATGACTCGAAGGTCCATTTCTTAGTTTTTTTTTTTAATTTTAGCTTAGAATCTTTAATACGTCATAACTACCCTTGAAAATAATCGTATGAGAAGCAAAAAAAATCAAATTGTGTCGTTTTGGATATCTACACTGATAAAAAAATTGACTTGACTCAAGAGCCAAACTCTTGAACCAAGAATACCATTTTGAAGAAAATGATTTTCTTAAGTCAAGAGAATAAATTCTTGAGCTAAGAAATTATTCTTGGTCTAAGAAAATTTTCTTGAGTCAAGTCTATTTTTTTATCAGTGTAGAGGCTCACTTTTTTAGTTTTGCTAATTTTCGTCTTACTTTGTTGTGATCCATAAAAATATATTTTTCTTAATTATACAAAACAATATATAGATTTTAATTAGCTGAAATTTATAAAATAAAAAATTGAGAAACTTTTGATTTTTTAATTTGTAAATTGTAATTAAAAGGATAAAAAATTGCATATTTCATATTATAATTAATAGCTTAAGCGCAGTTATTTTAAAATAGTTTTTTAATAAATCAGACCAGATACATAATATGTCTTACAATAATCTTCTTTTTAAATTGACATATAAACAACTGACTGATTAATTAATAAGCAATATTTTTTTTTTAAATAACAAAACAAAATCAATATTTTTTAAATAAACTAAGACGAGTGTCTTGAATTATTCCAACATTTCATTTAATTTAGTTCAAATTTATACAATAGAAAATTTATCACTTGTTTTCTTAAAATTCGGAGGTTCAATGTTTGTTCTTTTATTTATAGTATTTAAAATACTAAAGTACCTGCTAAATAATAACTTATTGAAACATACCTATATGTGATGAATGGTTGAAGCTCAATGATTATTTGTTTATTGATTGCTGTTTTCAATTTCAGAAGACTTTTTGAATTGCATTTCTCGTCATTCGAATTGTACACAAAAAAAAAAGATTTCTTGACTGGAGAATAAAATTCTTGGCTCAAGTAAATTTTCGGGTGCCCGAAGGAAGACCGAAGTTGTCTTGGCCGAAGTAAAAATTTTTCTTGAAATTCTATTCTTGGTGGAAATAATTTTTCTTAATTCAAATTATCATAAATACTTGATACAATAAATTTTTATATTGGATCAAGATTTTTAGATATTTTAGGGAAGCAGCGCCACCTACTCCAGCTGAGAAAAAAATTTTCTCACCTTGAGAAAATTTTTCTCTTGAATATTTGATACCCATTTTAGATTATTTTAGCACGCAATTATACATATTGAATGAAAGAAAATGATTCAATATTATTTGATCTTCCCATTTGACATGTTCGTCAATAAAAATATTAATGAAAATTTATTATCGAGATATTGAATTTTTTGGAGCAAGAGAAAAATTTTCTCAAGACAAGAAAATTTACTTCTGTCAAGAACTTAATTTTTTAGAGCAAGAGAAAAATTTTCTCAGAACAAGAAAATTTTCTTGATTTAAATAAATTGTCTTGGATCAAGATAAAAATATTTTCTTGGTTCAAGTGAACCATTCTTTCTGTGTAGTAGCAATTACACCAAGAATTGATATAGTTAGTTTATTGATATTTGATTTGATGTACATACCATTGACTTTTTTTTCTTTGTTACTTTCGACATTATAACTAAAATTAAATATTTTTTACTAACTTAATTTTTTTACTTACTCTTGCAAAACTTCTTCATGGTAACTAATTAAAAAATTTGGTTTTCAACAAATTACAATAACGACAATGAAGAGAATTGTATATCAAATGAAATCTATCTTCCATTTCGGGTGAGGCCGAATGGCATTTTAATTTTCTATTTATAAATGCTAGAGTAAAGGTCTAATTCGAATTTTTATTCCAAAATCTACAAAAAAAAAAAAAAATTGTAGGAAAAATTACAATTGTCACATCGTAACTCAGGATCAGACTTTCAATCCCTGATTAGAATAAAAGATTTAAATTAAAATGAGTCAAACGATGAATTTTTAAATATTTAAATTCGCTGAAAATTGCCAGTTTTTAGGCTTTTTCTCCGTGTCTATGGGTTGGATTTGTTATTCATTGGTCTTGAAATCTATACTAATTCGTTCTATATAATTTACATTAGTTTTCTCCCTTAATCTTTGACGGAAACCGAGAAATTAATTTTATTAATCGTACCGTAGTGCTCATACTCACGGCTGAAAGTTTTGGTGTTTGGGGGATGTTTGGCCCTTACGATTGGTCTGGCTGAACAAATAAATGTTCAAAATAGTTTTTTAAATAACATATATGAAAACCAGACGTTAGAATATAAGTTAAATCACAATATTTTTTGGGAGTTTTAAAGCATATAACAGAAGTTGTGACCTACCGAAAGTGTCTGGCAATGTTCAATATTATTTGGTAATAATATTTTATGAATCATGTATAAAAATCAACCATTAGAATTGAAGATAAGTGGACCCTTCTTTTAGTTACCTTTCTCACCTGGTATCTGTAATTTGGCCGTCTAACCAATTTAGCAGGTATGCTGACATTTAATACATATATGTAAACGCTACTTGAGGCCCCACATTTTGTCCTTTAGAAAATAAGTTATGTCTGGTGACACTGAGCTCTTGGACTATAGATCGTCGTAGTTATTACTTTGCTATTCAGAAAATATTACGATATCGACTTTTCAATATTACAACAGTAATATATATCGCACTTTTTCTTGAAGTGATAAGTATAAGACTGCGTGTAAGGTAAAACATTACAATGCTTTCAAAAGAATTAACGTTGTTGCATCATATAAATTCATATATTTGAGCTCTGGTCCGGTACAATGTTCTATACTAAAATAAGTTATAAAGATACATAGTATTGTAATTTTGAGCGTTAAAAAATTAAATGCACACAGAAAAAAAAGTCATCTTGACTCAAGAAAATCATTTTCTTCAAAATTTACTTCTTGTTTCAAGTTATTCTGCTATCTTAGTTGAAAAAATTTATTCTTGAACTAATAATGTCATTCACAGATTCGGTAGAATCTGGCTCCAAGTTCCGTTCAAATCCGTTGTAAACGGAGCGCCAGACTACCGACTATGTTTATTGTAAGCAGAACGGTTTTTTGAGGCTGCGAAATTTTATTTAATTCTACGGTACTTTTTTTACCCAATTTGTTTACCATAACAGTAATTCATAATTTATTTCACCGTATTAATTAATTATATTCACAGATTCGGTAGAATCTGGCTCCAAGTTCCGTTCAAATCCGTTGTAAACGGAGCGCCAGACTACCGACTATGTTTACTGTAAGCAGAACGGTTTTTTGAGGCTGCGAAATTTTATTTAATTCTACGGTACTTTTTTTACCCAATTTGTTTACCATAACAGTAATTCATAATTTATTTCACCGTATTAATTAATTATATTCACTTATAACAATTTATTTACTTGAAATTATTAAATTTTATCAGCACATACTATAGCTCGCTCACAAATTTCGATCCTGACTTTTTTTTGATGGAGAAAGGTCAGCGCCACAGACTAGATTAAAATAAAAATGGGTAGTAATCCTCCTATAGATAAGCAACTACAGTTAAAAAAAGTAATTCACAGCTTACATTTACAGCCGCCAGGGTGCACTGGAATTACATCTACATAAACTGTAGCTTCAAGGAGATAGTTTGCAGTAAAAAATGCAGTCAACACGAGATTTAAGTTGTTATCAATTGTAAATTTTCATTATAATTACAAAAAATACTAAAATCCGAACAAAAACAGTTTCATTGTAAAAAAGTCGCGCCAAGTCCACGTTCATAAGACTATTAGGACAAAAAAAATTTTTAAAAATATATGTATATGGGGCATTCCACGCCAAATCGACCACTTTTGAACCCGACCCCTTTAGATTTTGCTGAAACTTTTCCATCCTTTTCTACCCTTTGGAAAAAATTTTTGAGAATTTTTTCAAATTTTTTTGTCCAACCTCAAAAAAGTTATGAATTTTTCAAAAAAATGGCTTTTTTATTTTCAAATAGCCATAACTTTTTTAGAAATTAACTTTTGGGTACCTTTTTTTTTTAAAAAATTTTTGTTTTTGAATGAACTTTTCGAAAAAAAGTACAATCGTCATTTTTTCGAAGTCCGCCATTTTCTTTTTTTTTTTTTTTTATCAAAAAAAACTTCAATTTATTTGACAACTATCCCCGCTAATCCCGAGCAGGGCCGATTTTTTTTTATATTTTTTTTATTTATTTAAAAAAAAATTTTGTTTAATTTTAAAAAATGAAAATTTTTTTTTCATAAATACTATTTATATAACAATAAAAATGTTATTTAATGGTTCTGAGGTATTATAATCTCTATTTATTATATTAATTTTCTATTTTTTTGACTAGGATTAATGATTAATAAAGTAAATTTTCAATGACTGAAAAATTATTCAACAATTTATTAATTACGTCACTGGCGTTTAAATATTTTACAAATTTTGTGCTCGTTGGAATTTGAAAAGTTTTTAATGTACAAACAACCATTTTTGTCTGGAATTATACAGTGTAATTGTTGAGTTCCTGTGATCGGTTTTGTTTTTAAAAATCTTTCATTTAAATCATTTACTGCTGTTTTATAATCCTCTTCTGGGGAAAACTTAGTTATGATGTTTGGCAAGTTGTCCGGATCAGAAGTCCATTCAAAGAGTTCTTCAGGCGTTGTTATTTGTTTGTCAACCGCAAGTTGGAGACTTGCTCTTGCTGCATATCGTTTAATGGTACCACCAATACCATCACATGGACCTTTGCCATGGGCTGTCGCAAAAAAATGCCATTCAGCAGGAATGTCGAAATCCTCTTCGTGATAATATAAATTTACGAAGTTTTTAAAGTTTTAAATTGTTGAGGAGCCCCGTCAGAAAAATAATAAATTTTGTTACAACGTTCAGGAAGACTTTTCACATAGTCAGTTATTAATTTGATAAAAACATGTACGGCAACGGCATCATGATTATTACAATCTGAAATAATTACTAAACTTTTGTGTTCAAGTTCGCCATTTACTTTATAATAAATCACTACTGGGAAAATTGTTGCTTGATTATTGTTCCAGTGAAAACCAGATGCCGCGTTTTGCACTACGAACGCGTAATTTTCTGCAACATCACAAATAATGATAAATTCATTTGGTTCTAATGTTTCTCTCAATGTTTTCAAAAATTTTGCTTGTTCTTTAGCAATAATGTGAGTGAGGTAGAAGAGTTTTCAATTCAGTACAAAAATCTTCAACAAATTCTTCTATAGGCTTAATAATAGTTTCTAAACTGCTTCTCGGTTTAGATATCCAATACTTATATGTAATATTCTCAATTTCGTGATTTTCAAAACATGCCAGTAAAAGGTTACTCAACTCATCTACCCCTGGACAGTTTTCACATCTACCCAAATAACATAGAAACGATGGAGATTTACATACAATCAAACTCAAACAATCACTATAGTGTGTAATGGATATATCTGTATTTCTTGTTAGAGAATGAATATTCGCACCTGAAACATTTGTGATTTAGTTAAATAAAAATTCACACATTTATAACTGTTAATGAATTTGATAATTACCAAGCATCATTAACTTAACGTTTTGATGGATCGTACAGACACAGATGGTATGTGTTCCACTTGCCCCTGCTAACACACAATGTTTAGGTCGCAGAGAAGCAAATCTCGAAAATCCAATTTTCTCTGCAGCGTTTATTTCCCGAAAACATTGGTATAATTCTTTTAAGTTAGACAGGACAAGTCTTTTTTGGACGGGTACTCGATTACCATCATCATTTCAAACTGAAACAAAATCTTTCATACCTGGCATCGGAGCACTGTACTCATCATCATTATAAAAATTTTCAACTTTCAATTTCACTTGATCTGCAATTTTTCTCCCTATAAAAAAAGATGTTGAGTAAGTGAGTATTCAGTTGTGTTTAAGACATCAATTTAATGCTATATATACCTAATTTTGATTCAGGTACTGAAAGTAGAGCTTTTTCTTCAACCAACGCTTTTGCTACCCTTGACATATGTCTTGATGTATTCATAGTTTCAGAAATACGTCTTTCACTCCATTGTTCAGGTAATAATGTTAAAATCTGTATTTTCAATGATTTTTCCGTTTCTTTATCGTTAAATTTGTCTTGCAGTAATTTTATTAAAGCGCGAAAATTTTCACCATCATCATCGACCGGGTCTTCATCAGTTGAAGAGAGTAAAACCTTTTTCAAGCTGTCAGATATCTGATTTATTTTGTTGTTTAAAAATTGATTGTCATTTAATTTCCTTGATGGGATTGGTGATTGATTTAACAGCTGTAATGCATGATTTATTACAGGTAACTGAGTTGCAGCGCTAACTTGAGATGCCGAACTTGGTTGTGAATTTTTTGGTTCGTTATCAAATGACATAGAACCTTAAAAAATAATAAAAACATGTAATAACTCAAAATGTATTCAATTAAGAAACGTATAAATAATTTAAAAACCTTACGGAATGATAATGATAATGGTAGATCTGTGGCAGTTGTATTACTATCGCTATCAAAATGATCATCGTTTTCATTACTGTCACTAGAGTTGCCTTCGTGATCACTTGAATCAACATTAGGATCATCACGAGTATTTGTTTGTTGTTTAACTACCTTATAAGCTTCTTTTCGACATGAACTGCATAATAAATAATAATTACTCAATCCGAACATTTCTTTCATAATGTCAGTCGCTGGACGCAAACCAATTTTTTTACAATGAGACTCCAGCCCAAAAGGATTACAACATCGATCAAATTGCTTCATTGATGCCATGATGTTTCAATGAAATTATTCCACTAAATGGAGATTAGTAAAATCAAAATAATTAACACTTCCACAAAGAGTGAATCAGGAACATGTTCATAAACTTGAGAAATTTTTATTTATCAAATGTAATGACAACAATTTTTATTCGACACTAAAACGCAAAAAACTTTATAGGTTATGTTCTAGATTTCAATATAGAGGAACACTATAGATTTTTGAATCGAAACATAATCACGTGTATCTACTAAACTGGCTATAGGTAAGTCTGTGATTGCCATACCCTAGCTTATCGATCCTATTGACGCGCCAAAATTTGAATTTCAGTCATTATAATCGAAGATTAAGATAATAAATAGAAATTATAATACCTCAGAACCATTAAATAACATTTTTATTGTTATATAAATAGTATTTATGAAAAAAAATTTTCATTTTTTAAAATTAAACAAAATTTTTTTTTAAATAAATAAAAAAAATATAAAAAAAAATCGGCCCTGCTCGGGATTAGCGGGGATAGTTGTCAAATAAATTGAAGTTTTTTTTGATAAAAAAAAAAAAAGAAAATGGCGGACTTCGAAAAAATGACGATTGTACTTAAAAAAAATCGATTATTTTATATAATTGATCATGTTAAATTTTTTTGGTATATTTTTTCGAAAAGTTCATTCAAAAACAAAAATTTTTTTAAAAAAAAAGGTACCCAAAAGTTAATTTCTAAAAAAGTTATGGCTATTTGAAAATAAAAAAGCCATTTTTTTGAAAAATTCATAACTTTTTTGAGTTTGGGCAAAAAAATTTGAAAAAATTCTCAAAAATTTTTTCCAAAGGGTAGAAAAGGATGGAAAAGTTTCAGCAAAATTTTTATTTAATGTTGAAAATGGGTTTCCGCACGGCTGTTGTCCTACTCGGATTCGATTAGGGATAGGAAAGTCGACTCTGACTTTAGTCAAGAATCGATCTTTTCATAAAAATAATCGACTTTTTAGAATCGACTTGAACTTGTCTCGAGTCGATTAAAATCGATTCTCACTCGATGACTTCAACTTTTTTAAACAATACTTAACACATGATGGTAGTATAGTTTGTACCGTTTTCATGAATCGACTCTTCCATTTTTTTTCTATGACTTTGTTAAACTGACCTCTAGTTGCTGGTTGGATCATAATAAATATTATCGCTGGTATCCTGCTTGGTAACCATTTTAAATAAGTATAACCGACTCTGACTTGAATATCATTTCTACATATTTATAATCAGTCTGTACTGTCATGGCTCCTAGTTTTATCTGGAATTATTGCTCAAAAACTAACCATGGTAATAAAATTAAGTGTAATATCTGTGAAAAGGAATTTTTATTCAATAAGAGTACATCAACTATGATGAAGCACCTGCAATCGTTACATAAAATTGATGCTCCACCAAACAAAAATACTCTATCGCGGAAAAGAGTAAACGACAATGAAGACGATAATTCAGTGATTCCACCTAAAAAGGTAATTAGTTATTTTTACTTAGACTGGTGATCTTATATAAAATATATCATAAATCATAAATAATTCTTAGTTTATTTTCTTCTGTTACTTTTTTTTTCCTTGTAAAAAATTAGTTTATTTTTTTTTAGGCTTTAGTAGCTATTGAATCATCTGCTTCTTCTTCATCAGTTTGTTTACAAAATAAAAGCACTTCAGCTCTTCAGTCAGCTTCCTCATTGAAATTTGATTCTCATCAGGGACCTCTAAATCGCTGTATAAATAATGCTACTTCTTTTTGCTGGTATTAATTAGTTTAATTTCTCTAGTTTAGTTAAAAAATAATTCATCAACTAATATTTTATTTTTTACCTATCAGCTGGAGGCTGGAAACACAACCAAGTTACAACAGCTCTTCTTCAAATGATTGCTATTGACAACATGCCTCTATCAACTCCAGAAAGAGCAGGATTCAAAATGTTTGTTAAAAAAATTCAGTCGTTATATCGGTTACCATGTGAACCGACATTGACCGCTGCAATGACTCTTAAATATGAAGAATTATCAAATAAAGTAAAGATCGAGCTTCAACAAGCTGAGTCTGTTTGCTTAACCACAGATATTTGGACACACCATCATACGATGAAGAGCTATCTTGGTTTGACAGCTCACTACTTGAAAGGTTAGTCAATTATCTTCTTAAAAAACCATTTTGTATAATTTTAACTCAAACATTTCATACCATTGATTTATCTGTTATTTTTATTAGGAGTCGAGATGAAAACGGTTGAACTAGGCGCTTATCATATGGAAGAAAGGAAGACTATTGAAAATTTGAGGTCTAAATTAAGAAAAATTTGTAATGATTGGGGGCTCAATGATGACAAAATTTCTACATTTGTTTCTGACGGAGGGGCGAATATCAAGGGAGCGATTAAAAGTGAATTCCGAAGTGAAAACATATTTCTTGTATTGGACATGTCATCAATAATATCGGACAGCGACTTATTGAAATAAATATAACTCCACCAGCATCTGAATCTGGGAATAAAGTAGACGACCTACCTTTAAATGAAGAAGATATAATTGATGATTCAGAAATTTTAGAGTCTGACAAAACTACTCAGCAAACAATGTTACGTGATCTGTTGACAAAAGTAACAAACATAGTAACTTTTTTTAGACACAGTGAGAGAGCTACAACTGAGTTGTTGTCATTACAAAGCAATTTACCAGAATCAAAGCGTCTTAAACTAATCCAAGAAGTGAAAACAAGATGGAATTCTTGTTTCGAAATGATTAATCGTTTCATTGTACTTGCCGATCATGTTGGCAAGGTACTCCTTCAGGTCAAAATGGATAAATCATCAAAAGCTAAGCCTCCTAATATGATTACAGGAGATGAACTCGAATCCTTAATTGAAGTTCGCGACATTTTAAGTCCTCTTTGGCGAGTTACGCAGGAAGTTTGCGCGGAAAAAAATGTTACATTAAGTAAATGTATCCCTTTGATTGCTAGTCTTAGGAAAGTAAGTTCGAATTAAATTATTATTGATCGTTTGCAACATTACATTTATTTGAGTTCCTTTTTCTTCACAATTATATTTATATTTTGCAGAAAACTGAAAATTTCAAGCCAGATACTTTGATTGGGCGACAATTGCAAAAAAAACTTACTCAAGAAATTGAAACTAAATATGGGAACATTGAATCAGTCAAATTATATGCTTGCGCAACTCTTCTTGACCCCAGGTATAAAAAGTGCGCTTTCTATAGCATCCGAGAGTCTGCTCGTGCAATCACTAACGTTGGTGAGTTTATATTGACTAATTACAAATAACAGTTATATTTAAAGTTAAATTATATTCATAGATTAATTTTCTTTTTCATTTCATTTTCATAACTTAGGTGATCTGGTTAGGATTGAGAGAAATGTAGCATCACAGGCAACGGGATCTTCTGCAATACTTGACGATGATGAAGTTACTACAGCCATTGAAGCCCAAGTTTCTTCAAAAGATGGAAATGATGATGATGATATATGGTCATATTTGGATGAAGCTGTCAACTATAGTCATTCTCAAGCAGATACTGATGAAGCAGGTGGATTGCCGATACAGTTACGTCAGTATTTATCTCGCCCAGCTGTTCAACGAAGACAAAACCCTAATCCACTTGTCGTTTGGGAATCAATCAAATATGAATATCCTCATTTATATAATGTAGCGAGGAAGTTTCTATCAATTGTAGCAACTTCTGTACCCTGCGAAAGATTGTTTTCTCATGCTGGCCTGATTGCTAATCAATTAAGAAGTCGTTTATCGCCTCAGCACTTGAATCAACTTGTATTTCTAAGGTCAGTTAGTGAAGATATGTGGGATTCTTAAATTACAGATTTTTTATATTTTTATGCCTCATAGATACTTAATTTAAATAGTAAACTTTAAATTAAAATTTAAAAACTATTATTTAACAGTTTATAACTGATATTTAAAAATTTTATTGATATTTAATATTAAATATTGATTTTAACGTTTCAAAAATACTTAGTTTAAATACTATAAACTTATTTTCGGTGCCATACTACGTGCAATTTTTATGTAGAATGTATCTTTTATAAAAATGTTAAAAACAATCCTTTCTGTGTAAGTTGTTTAAATAAAAAGTGCAAATGATAAATAAATTGTTTATTAAAAATAAAGAAATATGTCGTATACAATTTGTAAGATATCTTTTAACTATGAGTTATATAGTTATTGTGCTTTTAAAAAGTCGACTTCAGAGTCGAAAAGTCGACTTTTAGCAATGATTAATCGACTTTGAGAATCAAAAAATTCCAAGTCGATTCTAAAGTCAAAAGTCGACTTTTTTCGCGCCGTTTCCATCCCTATCCTCGATGCGCCCGTGTGTACATCAAGCAAGTTCAAAAACCAAGAGAATGATTTACTTAGATTAAGAGGTTTTTTTCTTGACTTAAGTTGGTAAGCCTGTTGGAACTAGGGAATATTTGCTTAAACCAAGATTGACCAATACAAGAAAAAAATTTACTTAACTCAAGAATATATTTTATCTTCAGTTGAATATACTTGGATCAAGTAAATATTACTTGACTCAAGATGACTTTTTTTTCTGTGCACGACGTGGAAATATTAAATAATAAATTAATTGCACGACTCATGATGCGAAGCATCAGAGAGTGCTTTACGATCGAAAAATTTTTTTCGCCTCATTTTAGCAACTATTTTTAGTATTATAGCCTTGTTAGTTCACGGAATCAAGATATTTTGCATACTATTGTCGAGATAATTTAATGGAGATTAATTCCATACTTTCTAAAAATTGATTTACTGCAATAGAAACGGAAAAAAACATCAAAATAGGTCAAAAAATTTTCCTGTCCGTCATGTATGAAACCCCGGAAACACTGTAACTTGTGAAAAAATCAATTATTTGAGTTAAATTTTTTTTTTTAAATTCTAATCGACGATTGTAGGTCACTGAATGCGAATGGTTAATTAATTCAGTGTCATTTAATTACAATTAATAAAAAACGAAAACTGCAAGACTGTATATCTATACAGAGTGTCCCAGAAGTAACGGACGCCATTGTAGCATCTGATAAACAAAATAATTCTGAGACGAAAAGTCCTTAGCCATTTTTTAATCAGACGCATAGATAATTAATTATTAATTAAAATAACGTCCTTTATGCGTTAGAGAGAGAGCACTAGTGTCAAGTTAAGTGCGTTCCAACGAAGACGCTTGCACGTGTGAATGTGTAAGTAAATATGTGTGACTACGTTAGCTATAGAAACTAGTTAGTCATACAGTTAGTTGTGTCTTTGTTTGGCACATACTTTACTGGACACTGGCGCTCTCTCTCTAACAAATAAAGAGACGTTATTTTTAATTAATAATTAATTATCTATGCGGTTAATTGAAAAATGGCTAAGGACTTTTCGTCTCAGAATTATTTTTTTCATCAGATGCTACAATGGTGTCCGTGACTTTTGGGACACCCTGTATATATCCATGTAAAATTAACATGGATGGTGATATATCTATATCTATAGATATTATGTACATTTTATTCCACCAGGGGCGCTTGTGCAGTACCTTCCTACTACAGCTGTTTTTTCGGCAATTAATTTTGAACGACTTAATTTTTTTTTTTTTTTTTATATTTCATAATTAAATGAGCATTATGAGTCGTGCACTTTTGGATTTTCCAAACTTTTTTAATTTTTAACTTCCCGCTAAGAAAATTGAAGATTTTTGAAAAATCGGGAAGTTATTGATTTTACCCCGTTTTGCAAAAATCGAGGTTTCAACAGATCTCGGTGTTTTGAAGCCCTAAGAAGCTTTCCTGACTATTTTTACGATGATGTCCGTACATCTGTATGTATGTATGTGTGTATGTGTGCATGTAAACTTCTTATAACTTCTGGATGGCTTGACTGATTTGAGTGAAGTTGGTGTCATTCGAAAGGTCTTCGCCAAACTTAGATTTCCTGTAAGTTGGAACCGATTCAGACAAGTAGATTTCGAGTAATTGCAAAAAAAGTGAAAAAAAAGTTGTTTTTTTTTTTTCATTTTTTAAAAATATCTCTGAATTGGCTGAACCGATCGATCTCAAAAACTAATCAACTCTTAACCTTGAAAACCTGCATCGATCGCCACCAAAAGCGTCAGAATCGGCTGATGCGTTCGTGAGATATCGTTGTCGAAAAAAATCGAAAAAAGTGTTTTTTTGTAATAACTCCGAAATTTTCCATCAGATCAATTTTTTTGTTGGGAATTATTTATAGAGCTCAAAAAACTACATCGATTGCCGCCAACCGCGTGAAAATCAGTTAATTCATTCAAAAGTTATAGCAGTTTGAAAATTTAAAAAATCGTGTTTCATCGAACTTTGATAACACTTTTGGGCTCAAAGAGCTCAAAAGCATAAGAAAGCTATCTCTTCGAGCTCGGAGAGCTCAAAATAACACATAAATTGTATTTTTGAGCTCGAAGAGCTCAAATACATCATAAGTGCAATTTTAAACGCCTAGGTATGGAATTAGCGGGAAGTTGCAGAGATGGCCTTCAGGGTCAACCGTTTTCCCAATTTTTTTTTCAATTTTTGGACATAATCTTAGTTATCCTTAACGCATAATATAATTTGTTATTTGTCCTTTTTTTTTTACTTTATTTCAAGTTGTTGACACGACTTATCGTCCTATCAACATGGAAATAATTTGAAATTTGAGATTGAGAAACATTAATGTGCACAAATTTGTAAGTAAAAAAGTATTCAAAAGAACGAAAAAAAGGTGACATTCTCATCAAATTATTTCTGATTTTTATTGAAAATTAATATCTGTTTGAGTTATTTGGCGTTAATTTTTAAAAACTGTTATTGGAGTGAAGAAACGGACAAAATATATCATTCGTTAAAAAAATAAGAAATTATATCATACGTTAAGCCTGAATTTGAGATTATGTCCAAAAAATAAAAAAAATTTGAAATTAATTTATTATTTAATATTTCCACGTCATGCATTTAATTTTTTATGCTCAAAATGACAATACTATGTATCTGCATAACTTCACTTTATTTAGAAGTTGCAAAAAACCAAAAAAAATTTGTTTTTGAAATTAAAAAATTCATATTTTTGAAAAAACAAAAAACACTGTTCTAAGAATTTCAGGATCTTTTAAGATCAGTACAAGGTATTATATAAAAAAAATTGAGCCAAAATTTTAATGTTGATTGTCATTTTTGACGATTTCCATAAATCAAAAATTTGACATTTTTCAAAATTTTTTCCAACTTATTTTTTTTTCAATAGCATCTAGTGTCCCCTTTCAAACAAACGAAAGGCCATTTCTGTATCTATAATAGCGTTCGAGATATTACAAAAATGAAATTGAAAAACTGGAGAAATTGCGAAATTTTGAATTTGCATATCTTTTGAAAAAAATTTTTTTTCCTTCCGCAGAACTTTGTTATATGATAAAAGAAAACTTCTGACCAAAATTTGTCCAAATCGAATGGGGAATGGGTGTGATTCTAACTATTGGTTGATTTGATATGGAATGACCCATGTACATAAATATGAATTGGATAAATACAAAACTTCGACGAACTTTTCAACCAATAAGTTTACTGTTTATTTAACGATAAAATTGAACTGATGGCTATCACTGAGCAAAGACTACTACGAGGATCT
Organism: Cotesia glomerata; assembly: GCF_020080835.1. NCBI lineage: Eukaryota > Metazoa > Arthropoda > Insecta > Hymenoptera > Braconidae > Cotesia > Cotesia glomerata. The sequence continues at coordinate 15,141,010 of NC_058164.1, forward strand.
GCGCAAAATGTTGCGCAACATTAATTATTCACGGTAATGTTTAGTTGTTTCCCCTCTTATGAAAGCTTTCTATAATTTTTCAAGTAATTTAAAGACTTCTGTGATAAAAAATTCTCTTTTATTAAATTTTATAAAGACCAAATTTCTTGGAATATTAAAAATTATTTCGCCTACTACTTACTTTAATGACAGAGAATGATATCGAGCGAAGGCAAGGAAGTTTAAGTAAATTTAAATTAATAGTTTGAAAGAACTGAAGCAAAAACTTCTTTGATCTAAGTAACTTTCGTCTTTCTTAGCCTCCGTGTCATCTGGTCATTGCACTTTTTGTAATGGATAAGACGACTATAAGCCACCACGCGTCAATTAAAATCACGCGTTTTTGTATGACCGGAATCGGTATGTGGACGTCGGAAAATCCTCGAGACAAAATTATTTCAAATATTATTCTGAGTTACACTATTGCAACAACAATAATTGCACTTATTGTTGAAGGATTCGACTGTTATCATTGTTTAGGTGACTTACACGTAAGTTTTTACCAAAATGATCTATCACATTTTTGTCTAGTTATTTACAATCTTGTAGGCTATTTCTTACACAGCACCTTGTACAATTACTGTAATTATCGAGCTATTCAAGTTGACAAAATTTGTTATCAACCGAAGTGAAGTGCTGGCTTTTAATGACTACACATATCGCACATTTTGGAGCATCACATACAACGATTCAGAGCGTAGAATTTTGGATAGTTGTAACAATAAAAGTATCAAGATAATAGTCGTTTATATTATTATACTACAACTTATTGCTTGGGAATATTTGAGTATTCCAATAATCGGTAAATTTCTTTAGAGTAATTTATTTTTAAAATAATTCTATAACTTTTATTTATTTATTTACAATAGAATCCTATGGAAAAAATACTTCTGAAAGAAGTTTACCTTTTAATTTATGGTTTACATTTTTTCCATTTAAAGAAACGCCTTATTATGAAATATGTTTTACCTTACAAGTAAGTTATTAAGATAAATTGGTAAATGAATCATAGTCTTTCGAAAAATATCTTTAACTTGTTTGAATAAGTTGATAAAAATTAACAGTCAGCAGCAACATTGAGTGTTTGTATCTGTGCAACAACATTCGCAACATTTTTATTCACAATAAACCTTTACGTTACTGGACAGTTCAAAATACTGCAACGAAGATTGGAAACAGCTTGTCAAACTAAAAATATTGAAAAAATAGAATCAATTAAACAAATAAAATTAATTGTTGAAGAATCGTATACTAACCTTCAGAAGTGCATCGAACTACATCAACTACTCATCCTGTATATTGAAAGAATAGAAAATCTATACTGCCAAATAATGTTGGTCCAAACACTGGGCAGCGTATTGCAGATCTGTTTCTCTGGATTTCAAATTTTATTGGTAAGTTTTAAGCTAATTATTTAAACTATTTAAATAAATCATTTATTATAATAATTATTATATTTACTTACGAACAGATTTTCAGGGAGTCGACAATTCAATTCTTCGAACGATGCTGAGTATAGTTTTTCTAAGTGGATCCATCAGCCAACTCCTTTTATACTCCTGGTCATGTCATGAGATCATCGTCGAGAGTCTAGAAGTCGCTGAAGCTGCTTATCGAGCGTACTGGTATAATTTGAGCTGGTCCAAGTATGGAAAGTCTTACAGACAAGCTTTGTTGATTATTATTGCGAGATCCAGGAGACCTTGTGTTCTGACTGTTGGAAAATTTGTACCTGTGTCTCTGGAAACATTTACTTCAGTAAATTATGTTTTATTATTAATTATTATATTATATTAATTGCTTTATTTTTATACTTATAAAAATTTCCGCATAGGTGTTTAATACTTCGCTATCATACTTTACAATTTTACGCCAAATGAACGAAGAAATAGAAGATAATTGACAGATGTCTGATAAAAATCAATCCGTAATTATTACTTGTCATCTTATCGGAAATATTGGCAAGCATTTTATACTTAGCTACAATTCAGATTCACTAGAATTTCAATTCCAAAAAATACTGATAAGAATTATTAATCTAAAAATTAATTGTCATTTATTTTTTAATGGGCTATTACTCAATTGTACACTGTAAAAAGTTTGTTGGCCCCGGTGTAGTCGAAATGAGTTGGTGTAAAAATTTTCGTGTGAAAATTACACCGAAAACCGTGTTAAATTTAGAGGGAGTGAATTAAATATTGCGTTCAAAAATTAAATATTGACTCTACACGCTGAGAAATTTCTGTGGTGAAAAATATCATCAAATCATGGTAAAATTTCAATTTTTGGCATGATGGTGATCATTACCATTAATATTATAATTTTTATAATATTGACTAATCATTGTATTATAATATTAAGATGATTCGCGGAGAATGTATTCGAGGAGATCTGGGTTCGATTCCCAGCTTGGTCCAATCTCAATATTTTTTCAAGTTGTTCTTTTCACTTTCAGTTAGTCTACATTAACTTAAATTGTTAATTTTTAAAAAAGTCATCCCAAAAAGACATAAACTGTGCTAAGAAGAGATGACAAAAATTAATTTACAATAAAAAAATTAATTTCTACTACGTGTATAGGATTGAGATGGCAGTACCGTATAATACCCGGGAAAAAATGAATTTGCCTAATCATATATAGTTATATATAATCACTTATATATAATTAGATCTGAAAATTGGCCAGATCTAATCATATATAATTATATATAAATCTTTCTACGAAAATAAAAAAAATTCAGAGTGAGCAGGGACCGAACCGGGGACCTGACGCTTTCAAGACTAACACGCTACCTGTTTACCTACGAGACTTACTCGAAGAGCTAAGTTTGAAATAACTACAATTAATGCAAATCGAATACATAATCAATTTTTATAAAGTAATTTAATTAATACAGTTCCATTATTTCATCCACAAAATACTATAGTTTAAAATATTATTAATCATTGGAGTAGCAGATTTTGAGATAAAAACAGAGAATGTTTTATAGTAATCACAAAATGCATATATAATTCATATATAATTATATATGATTTCCGTATAGTTACACTGATATTGATAGAAGGATTTGTTTATATTTAATGAGCTTTATTAACTGTTAATAAGTGATTTTTTAACATCATGGGATTTAATATATATTTATTACCAGTTAATAAATTATTTATTAAATGTTAATAAATATTTGTTAACAGTTAACAAATATTTATTTAAAATCAAAAGCAAAAATAGCAATTTTCTTTTGACATTTTTTATAACCCGACAGCTGGAATACATAAACCTGTAACACATGATAATAATTCAAATCACTAAATAAATTAACGTTTTTAATATTTAAAAATTTAAAAGATAATTATGAGCTGTGATAGAATTCGGTATGTTACAATAAACGTTATTATAATGTAATATAATTAATGGAAATAAGTTATAAAGATGATTTTTGTTTATAAGCAATCTTCATATCATATGACATTGCAAGTGAAACAAATTCACTTAACAAAATATTTATTATATATGGGTCTCAGATTTTGAATGAAAAGGAATCTGAAGTAACATTCACAATAGAACAACGGTCTGTTTATGTCCACATTTTATATTGGATTTCATTAACATCAGATTCATTAAACGACATACGAAAATAATCAGCGATTTCTTCATTATTTGAACAACTATTGCACATTCTGGAAAAGCACGATTCTTTTAGATTGTTACAAACTAATTTATTTAATAAATTTTTGTAAATTGGCTAAGATTCTACAACCCAATCGGTGTGTTTTGCAAATTTTGTAAAATTACATCCTAATTGGAATAAATGTAATAAGATTAATAACTAGTTTTAGTACAATTATAGAGAATGTCAAATACACAAGTACTTTCTAATATCAATTTTACATTTTGATGAATAGTACAAACACATACGACATGTGTACCACTACTTCCAGCAAGAATACAATAAGTAGGCCTCAAACTAGCGAATTTAGAAAATCCGATTGCCACTGAATTATATTGCGCTTTGAAGCTTTGGTACAATTCTTTTAAATTACAAAGAATCAACTTTTTTTGTACCCTAGTTCGATTTCCATCACAATCCTTCACAGATTTAAAATCTTTCATGCCCGCTAATTGTTTTGAGTTTTCTTCGCTTTCATAAAAATCAATGACAAGTTTTTTTACATCTAACTTAAGCGGCTGATTGCCTGGAACTTTTGTGGGATTCAAAGTATTAGTAGTCATTTCACCAGAGTCTAAATCAACATTCTCAGATTCACTGATATCATTTTTAAGATTCAGTATCATTTTTCGAGAACAGTTAAATTCAGATGCTATACGACTGACTTCCCAACTGTCGGGTAAAATTGAAAGCAGCTTCTTTTTTATTGATCTGTAAAGCAAACGATCGATCGTATTAATATGAAAAAATGAAGATATTTTAAAATGATCGATTGTTAAAAAAATTTACTTGTCACTTTCAGCGTTATATAATTTCTTCACTTTAGCTATCATGGAACAATGATCTTGATTAATCTTTCTGTAGGTAGATTCAGGTACTATTCCAAATTGTGATTGGAACTTATTCTCTAGGGCAGCATAGCTCTCATCAAGTTTTTTTACTCCATAATTTTTTTCAGAATATAACCTTAAATTAAACGCATAGAAAAATAATTAAGTAAGTTTTCACTCAAATAATTAAGTAAGTTTTCACTCAGTAAATGAAAAACTTAATCAATAGAAAATTTTTACCTGTCTTTTTCAATAAGAGGAATTTTCAAAAATCGCTCTAAAGAATGATCATTGTAATCACATAGATTGTCGCTAAAATTACTGACAGTTCGAGATAAACTGCTTCCTTGAGTACAAATTTCAGCTGATATACTCAGACTTTCAACACTAATTTGACTTGAAATAATTTCCTCTTCCTCTGATGCCGGCGGAATATATTCTTTGACACGGAATCGACAACGCACACATAACATTGAAGTGTCATCTAAGTCAGAAAATTTCCAACGATCTTCGTCGAGAAATTTTCTTAAATCTTTAACTCCTTTTTTATCTAAAAGTTTCGTTTAATTAGATGTCAAAAGTCAATATTAAACACAAGGCCATTAATTTAATTGGTTCTACGTAGAGGTTATACATAAGAGGTCAAATGCACTGTATTAGTTACTTACGTGACTCATTGAATGGATTACAACAATTTACTGACCGTATACGTTTACTCATGGCGATGAAATATCAAAGTAACGCAATAACTATTACTTAAAAACTTGAGCAATTATATTTTTGTTAAGAACAAACGATCCGAAAAGAAATCGCTCAAGAAAGAATCACAAAATGAAAGTAAATAGAGGGAGTTGTGAGCGCCATCTGCATGATAAGTGACGAAGTATAGACTCATCTTTTAAGCAGGTGGTTCAAAATTTCTGAGTACTATGATTTTAGTATTAAAGAGAAAATTATATTACTAATCTGAATTATATTACTGCATAGTGAATCTAACATTTAATTTAATTGTGACGAAACAAAAAATATGCACATCGGTAAAACGCTATATTTTGTGTAAAAAACTCTCAGCTTTCAGAAAAAAAAATTCAAATTTGAAGAATTTTGGGCTGCACACCGAAAAAAATCAATTTTTCCACTTTAATTCGATTTTTAAGGGTCTTCTGATGAGTTTATGAAAAAATAAATATTTTCATTCAAAAGCTGAGAATTTTTCCTACAAAATACAATGTTTGTCGATTTTGTTTAAAAATGTTTTTCATATCAGAAAAATTGACGAAAAAGTTGAAAAAAAATTTTTTCCAAAATTTCAAAAAATCATAACTTCAAGACCGCTGCGTATCAAGAGCTAAAACTCTCAGAGAATTTTTGTCTTATGATAGAGAACACCTCCATAAATTTTAAACATAATCCGCGAGGGTCGCCCCGTAAAAATGTTCTTATTTGGTGGAATGACCCATATAATCATTAAAAAATGCTGCATCTAATTGTATATTATTATATATTAATAAATGTAAATTAATAATTTACATTTGATTAGATATAATTATGAACATAGCTTTAAGTTTAATTATATACATGGTCCTATATCAATTAGATCTGATCAGATATAATCATATATAGATTTATATATAATCATATATAGCCCTAGATAACTGAGGTCTAATCAGATCTAATCATATATAGATTTATATATAATCATATATAGACCTAGATAACTCAGGTCTAATCAGATCTAATTATATATAGATTATATAATATATGGGTCATTCCACCAAATAAGAACATTTTTACGGGGCGACCCTCGCGGATTATGTTTAAAATTTATGGAGGTGTTCTCTATAATAAGAAATAAATTCCCTACAAGTTTCAGCCCTTAATATGCAGCGGTTCTGGAGTTATGATTTTTTGAAATTTTGAAAAAATTTTTAACTTTTTATTAATTTTTCTGATGAGGAAAACTTTTTTATTAAAATCCACGAAAAATCTTATCTTGTCGGAAAAATTCTCAGCTTTTGAATGAAAATATCCATTTTATCATAAACACATCAGAAGACCCTTTAAAATCCAATTAAAGTGGAAAAATTGATTTTTCTCGGTGTGCGGTGCAAGGTACATCCAATTTGACTTTTTTTTCTGAAAGATCAGAGTTTTTTACACAAAATATATGGTTTTCACGATGTGCATATTTTTTGTTCAATCACAATTAAATTAAACGTTATATCGGCTAAGCGTTATACGATTATTCGGGATAGTAAAATAATTTTCTGTTAAATATTTAAAATTTCAAACTGCTCGTTAAAAAATTGAGTTTATACAATGCAGATGGCGCTTACAACTATGATTCCATTTTCTTATTTAGGATGTAATTTCCCAAAATTTGCGAGAAATACTGATTGGATTATGGAAACTTAATCAATTTATAAAAATTTATTGAATACATTGATTTGTAATAATCCAACGGAATCGTGCTTCTTCAGAAGTTGTAATAGATGTCCAAACAATGAAGAAATCATTAATTACTTTCATCCATCGTTTAAAGAATTTGATGTAAATGAAATTGAATTTAAAATGTAGACATCAACCAATCGATGTACCATTGTAAACGTTATTTCGGATTCCGATGACTTTATTGATACCTTAGCGACGCAACTTGAGAAATTTTTAAAACATGACTTTATAGTAAAAATACAAAGTCGGTTTTTCCCTAATGCGAAATTAAATTTGAAGAGTGGTGAATTAGCGGTAGTTTTTAACTTGGTAGAAAATTGCGTTTGTTGTGCAGGAAGCTACTCAAGGCTATCATTGGAATAATGACCAAGCTACTATATTTCAAATGGTGGTTTACTGAAACAAAAATGATACTATTAAGCATTTAGGCTTAGTTGGTATCTCAGATTGCCTTAAACATGACACAGTTTTGATTTATTTATTTCAAGAACAATTGATTTCTTTTTTAAGAGAAAAATTTACTGTTATTGAAAGGATTTTTTACTTCTCAGATGGAGCACCTCAGCAATTTAAAAATAAAAAAACATTTACTAATTTATGTTAATATTATGCTGACTTTAGAATCATCGTTGAGTGGCATTTTTTTGCGACTGCCCATGGCAAAGGACCATGCGATGGGCTTGTAGGTCCAGTAAAACGACATGCTGCTAGAGCTTCATTACAAATGGAAAATAAAAACCATAGACTGGCACCACAAGATTTGAATTCCTGAGCAATCAAGAATTTTACAGGCGTTGATTTTACTTTCATAACGAATGATGATTATTTAGACAAAAAAAATGTGTTAGACGTACGATATTCTTTATCAAAAACGATAAAGGGTACACAGACATTGCACACTTTTACCGATAAATGATGAAATTGGATATGCACTTATTAAAACTGTATCAACATCTGAAAAAAGTTCAAAAATAAAAGTATTTTAATTATAAAGATTTTACGTTTAATTTAATTGTGATTGAACAAAAAATATACACATCGTGAAAACCATATATTTTGTGTAAAAAACTCTGATCTTTCAGAAAAAAAAGTCAAATTGGATGTACCTTGCACCGCACACCGAGAAAAATCAATTTTTCCACTTTAATTGGATTTTAAAGGGTCTTCTGATGTGTTTATGATAAAATGGATATTTTCATTCAAAAGCTGAGAATTTTTCCGACAAGATAAGATTTTTCGTGGATTTTAATAAAAAAGTTTTCCTCATCAGAAAAATTAATAAAAAAGTTAAAAAAAATTTTTTTTCAAAATTTCAAAAAATCATAACTCCAGAACCGCTGCATATTAAGGGCTGAAACTTGTAGGGAATTTATTTCTTATTATAGAGAACACCTCCATAAATTTTAAACATAATCCGCGAGGGTCGCCCCGTAAAAATGTTCTTATTTGGTGGAATGACCCATATATAATCATATACAGGGTGATTTAGAATTACCTTTACAGTGAAAATATTCCGATAGAGGAGACAATTTTGAGCAGAAAACTCCTGAGTCGTGATTGAAAATTTTGAGTGGTTTTGGAGTTATTAAAAATTTTAGTTGACCAATCAGATGCGAGATTTAGCATTAAAAAAAAAAGTAAAACAATAAATAATAAATTTGGCTGCGTTGTGACTTCCAACTTCAAGCTTTACTTTTGTTTTTTTACTTTTTTAAATAATTCTAATTTCAAAGAATTTAAACGAATGTAACCTTCAAAATAGAATTAATTTTTTAGTTACAAAAATAATTTTAAAATTCTAGAAAGTAATTAAATAAATTGACAATGGAGAAAATAAATTGATTTGATGTTTACGATTGAGCGGACAAATTTCAAACTGCTCATTAGGATAATAATAAGGACTTTTATCGGAAAAATAAAAAGAATGAACTCTAGGCTGCTGTTTAAGGTAATAATAAGGACTTTTATCAGGTGAAGCACCAGGACAAACTCCAGGCTGCTTATCAGGATAATAATGAGGATTTTTATTAAAAAATTAAAAAGGACAAACTTCAGGTTGCTCATCAGGATAATAATAAGGACTTTTATCAGGTGGAGCACCATGAAAAACTCCAGGCTGCTTATCAGGATAATAATATAGTATATTACATACCTAGGCCAGTAAAATAAGAAAAGTCTCAAATCACATGTAATTATTAGCCGAGGCGAAGCCGAGGTTGACAAACATGTGATCTGAGGCTTTCTTATTTACTGGTCAAGGTGTGTATACTATTTTTCTGCTCGACGTAGCCGGAATGTGGCAACTTTGTTTAGCGCAGCGGCCAGAAAGTTGCCGCTTTCCGGCCGGAGGGCAGAAAAGGACTTTCATCAAGTGGAGCACCAGGACAAACTCCAGGCTGCTTATCAGCATAATAATGAGGACTTTTATTAAAAAAATAAAAAGGACAAACTTCAGGTTGCTCATCAGAATAATAATAAGTACTTTTAGTAGCTGGAGCACCAGGACAAACTCCAAGCTGTCTATCAGGATAATAATTAGGACTCTTATTAAAAAATTAAAAAGGACGTACTTCAGGTTACTCATCAGGATAATCATAAGGGCTTTTATCAAGTGGAGCACCGGGACAAACTCAGTACTTTCATCTGATGGAATACGAGGACGACTTTCCGACTGATCTTTAGAATCATACGAAGGACTTACTGACAAGACAAACTATAATAGTCTAGTCGAGAAGTTGATTTCTTGCGAAAAATATTTCCAAGTCTCCTAAAAATATGGTTGATGGCTTAAACGATCTGGAATGGCGTCTCGAAAAAGGAGTTTTTTGGATTTTTTGAGAAAAAGAATATTACAATTGTTATTAACAAAAAACCGTTAAAAAAATTAGCCGTCCAGCTTTTTTGGCAAAATCTCAAAAAGTATAAATGATAGCTCAAATATTAAAAAAGATTCTGAAAGAGCAGAAAATTGTAGTAAAAAAGTTCTCGACTCCCGGAGTTGTAGCTCCAATGTTTATAATTTTAATTAAGCGTTGAAAATCGGCTCTTGCGCGGCAGTTTTGGCACGCGCGCGCCGCCACTCTAGTGAGCGTAGTTTTTTAATAATTTTTTTATGCAATTAAATATTAATTAAAAAATTTTAAAAAATTCTGATGTCATCTAGATACTTCAAAGAATATGATTCCGCAGTAATAAAAGTTGTATCACCATTTTTCAAAAAGTTATTCAATTGTTAATTAACATTTTTTTTACGAGTTTGTGTTATTATAAATGGCGGTATAAAAGTTTAAATAATTAATCTATAAATTTTTTGTTTCTTGGAGCCCTTTTTATGAACTTACTCAACAAGATGGCGTTATAAAAGTTTATAAAATATTATTATTTCATTAATTATTAATTTTTGAGGTAACATAAAAATTAAAAATTTAAATAATGTATGTTAAATAATTTTTTTTTTTTAATTTTAAGTTATAACTGATTTTATATTCTTGTTAGCATCAAATGATTATTTTAAAAATTTTTTTATACCATTTGTTTATAAATTTTTTATAAACAAATTAATTAATTAAATATTTTTGAAAAATTCTTTTTCACCACATTGTTAGCGTAAGAAAATTATGATTTTTAAAATAAAAAATTTTTTTTAAAAACAATATCTTATTGTTTATAATCGTTTTTTTCATATTTTGATTGTTTAAATAAATGATTAAGGAATTATTTTTTTTTTTAAATCATTATTTTCATTTCTAAAAATAATGGCAAAAAAAATTTTTTTTTTGTCAACAATTTATTAATTTATTTAGTTAAGAATTTGTTATAAACAATTTTTTTTTCTATTTTAATTTTTTTCTAGAAGATAAAAAAATTACAAAACCAGCAACCTACAACAATATGACAAAAAAAATTTTTTTCGATTTTTTCAAAAACATTTGGATTTTGAAGCACGACAAAGTCCAAGCTCTGACTCGATTTGTCAACAAACAAATTGCTGTAACTTTGGAACTATTGCAGATACAGATTTCAACCTTCAAGTCGGTTTTGTAGAGTATGAGTTAACCTTTCTTATAAAGTTTAAAACTAACGTTTATCTCTTTTAGTTCTCTAACTCTACGCATTTATTTATAAAAATTTGCATTTTGTATTTCTAACAATGCTTATATCTCATAAACTAATAATGTTATAACAAATATGCTTCAGGACTTTTTTTTACCTGATTATTATGTCCAAAAAATAGAAAAAAGTTGAAATTAATTTATTATTTAACATTTCCACGTCATGCATTTAATTTTTTAATGCTCAAAATAACAATACTATGTATCTGCATAAATTTACCTTAATTAAAAAGTGCAAAAAACGAAAAATAATTTTTTTTGGAAATTCCAAAATTCATATTTTTGAAAAAAAAAACACCCTTCTAAAAATTTCAGGATCTTTTAAGATCAGTAAAGTAAAAGCCCCAATAGATGTTCACGTACCAGTATATGATCACTCCATGTATTTGTATATCTTTATTCACAAATATAGATATACAAATACACGCATGGAGTGATCATTTACTGGTTCACGATCATCTATTGGGGCTTTTACCTTACAAGGTATTCAACAAAAAAAATTGAGCCAAAATTTTAACTTCGAACGTCATTTTTAACGATTTTCAAAAATTCAAAATTTGACAAGTTTGGCATTTTTTACAATTTTTTTCCAAAATATTTTTTCTTTCAATAGCCCTAAATATTTTCTTTTAAACAAACGCAAGGCCATTCCTGTATCTATAATAGCGTTCGAGATATTACAAAAACAAAATTGAAAACCTGGAAAAATTGCGAAATTTTGAATTTGCATATCTTTTGAAAAAAAATTTTTTATTTTTTTTCCTTTGGCAGAACTTCGTTATATGATAAAAGAAAACTTCTGACCAAAATCTGTCCAAATTGAAAGGGATCGATTCCAACTATTTGTCGATTTGACATGGAATGACCCATATACATGATATTTATAGATAAAGATAATTAATATCATATCATAACAATCATTACTATCGTGATGGTCATAGTTATTATTGCAAAATTTTAACCAATAACATGAAAGTGAAATAATATTTAAATTATCATTAGAAATTGTGATCATTAAAAATGAATGATGGTAATTATTACCATAAACTCCTCAGCGTGTACATTGTTAAATTATTCACAAAAATATATAATATAATTAAGATAAATAATAATAGAAATATTTGAAAGTTCAACAACCTATTTAATACATAAATAATATTAATATAGTTATATTAATTCAGAATAAAAATTAAGCAATTGAAAATATTCAATGATGATTTGTAGCTCATTAAACAAAAATATATCGAGTAACACACAATGGTGTAAAAAATAGTAGTTTACATCGGGAAAATTTTACACCGTTATTTCATACTACTCGGCCGTGTAAAGTGCTCCGGGTCCATTTTTACACCAATATTTTTTACGGTGTAGAATTAAGATAATCAGTGTCTATTATATAGATTAAAGGATTAAATACTATATGAATATATATTGTTGGCATTATTAAATAATTCAATAAAATTTTTTTAGTCAAGACTTATTAATTACACTACCATGCCTGATCACGCATGAATTGACCTGAACAGACATGGTCAGATCTGAAAGCCCATCATTACTTCTAATTAATTATTTTGCTTAGTTTTATTAATATAGCATTTCATAGAGCCATACGCAATTCTCTGTAATGAATTAAAATACAAAAAAAAATGTTTACATATAATTGTACGTATGTAACACCAGCGGTCACTCATCCACCTACTAACCACGCTCAATTCCGCTTGGCTTTAGTGATATCAGTTTCTGTCTGCTGTGATGCTGCCTTAGATAAAAATAACTCTGTGAAGTACATAACCTATTAAATCAGTTTATCATAAATATAATTTAGAAATTATTATTTTTTCAATTACGGAAAAAATTCCCACTGAGTAGGTCCCCCCCTTTCCCCTATCCGTTCTTTCCCAACTCCCTTAAAATTTGCTTTAATATGGCTGATTTTATAATATATTCTGATAGTCATAATTTAAAGATTTAACCGAATCTCATTATAGCATCACATTTATTTAAATAATAAAATATATAATGATTTCAATATTAGGCAGGAGCAGAGCAGACCAAAACATCTCATAGGATATGTAACAAATTTTTTATTTAATAATTATTTAAACGTAATGATAAACGTCATTTTGCACTTCTTGTGATTATAATATACGAAAATATTTTTTACTAAGATTAAAAGCAAAATCTTGGTGTGTTTTAAAAATTACAAGATTATCGGTCGCAAGTATCAGTACAACTTCCTGGAGCAGCGGTCACAGGAGCTGATGGCAGTTCCGGGTCCTCGAAAATATTTTTTACTAACATTAAAAGCAAAATCTTGGTGTGATTTAAAAATTACTGGACAATCGATCGCAAATAACTTTATAACTTCCTGGAACAGCGGTCACAGGAAAATTATAATTAATTTTTAGTTATCTTTTGTATTTTATATTTCTTAGCGCTTATTTTTTTTTTGTACGATTACTATGTTTTTAATCGTCTTTGTTATAAATTGTAAGAATTTATATTTATAAATATTTAGAGATGTCCAAAATTAAAGATATCTAAATTTACTGGTCTATATTTAGAGATGTCCATTTTTTAAGTTTACGAATAATTAAAACTGTCAATTTTTTTATATTTCTAAATTTTCAATTGCCTTTTTATTGACTTGTCTGAATTTATTCTTCTCCATTTTTTTAAATATCTGTCATTGCACTTGGTTATTTTATGATTTGTCTAATTTCATGGATATCTTATTTTTAAATTTTATAATTTTATGCTTATCTTTTTTAAAATAATTCCAATTTTTTTGGTAATGTAAGACTCGAGGTTTATATTTTGTATACCACTCATATTTATTTATACATCTACAAGTAATAACCCGACAATGACTACGGAATGAGACAGTTAATGAAAGCCAATATAATTAAGGGATGACAATGACTGGGTGACGTTGTACTAGGACCCATCGCGTGAGGTCCTCATGAAGGGTGGCGTCGGAATGTCCCTAACAATCTCTCTCGTAGTCCTCTCAACCCTCGTTGAGTGGGGGCGAGTCTTGTCACGGGCTGGGAGTAAGACCTTACGTCACAGATCTCGGGCCTCACGATACTCGACAGTCGTCAGCCTCGGCAATAAGAATAGCGTTGCTTACAGTAACTAAATTTTTACAATACTACCTTTATTATTATTGAAATTTTACATTATCCTTATTTGGATAACTAATTTTTAACTTCCCGTTAAGAAAATTGAAAATTTTCAAAAATCGGGAAGTTATTGTTTTCACCCCGTTTTTCGAAAATCGAGTTTTCATCAGATCTCGACGTTTTGAGGTCCGAGGAAGATTTCCTGACTATTTCCGCGCTGATGTCACCGTGTCTGTCTGTATGTAGGTATTTATGTCTGTGTGTGTGTGTGTTTTTTTTTTTTTTTTTTTAACTTAGGAGGGGGGCTGTTCGGCCTGGATATGTGGCGACTCGACGCAGCGTCATACTAAAACTCGACGCTAACGCCCCTACCCACTAAACCCTAAACCCCTTTTCTTCTTTCCTCTAATCCCTTATGGAAACCGCCGTCAGGCATTACTTCGTGAGGGGAGGATCTAGCTACTGCTATTCCTTCTGGTGGCTAAGGTGTTATTTTTCCTTCCTTCTAGTTTCTGTCATTTGCCCTTTTTCTTTCAATGGAACGCAGCTCTGTAAGCACTTCGGTGGTAAACGTACTTGTGGCGTTCCAGGCAGCTTCGGATGACAGCATTTCTTCTACTATTGACTCTGGTGTGATTTTCTTGTTCAGGATCTTCTCTAACTCATCACGCTGTGGGTTAAAACGAGGGCACTCAAAGAAAACGTGCTCCGCATTTTCAGCAACTCTTGGGCAAGACGGACACTCTGGGGAATTATCGTGCTTAAAGCGATGAAGATACTCCCGGAAACAGCCGTGTCCTGACAACATCTGGGTCAGATAGTAGTTGGCCTCGCCGTAATTCCGTTTAAGCCAAACGTCAATCCTTGGTATAAGTCGATGAGTCCATCATCCCTTCTCCGCAGCATCCCATAGTTGTTGTCATCTTGATATACTATGTTGTCGCTCTTCAGTTCTCAGTTCTTCAGCGCTCAGTGTAGATGACCTCTTTCGGTGGTATAGGTTCCGTCTTTCCTCAGCTAGGACTCTAAAAGGCAGAGTTCCAGAAATGACGCACACTGCCTCCTCGGATATTGTGCGGAAGGCGCTTGAAACTCTCAGTGCACTTAATCGGTAGACCGGTCCGGCTTTCCTCCATGATTCTTGGGTCTCCAGCGCGTCTGCCCAAACGGATATTCCATATGTGAGCACTGATGTGACTACTGACGACAGCAATAGTCTCCTGCTCGGCTTCGGGCCTCCAACATTCGGCATCAGTCTTGATAGGCTAGTTACCACCGCTGATGCTTTAGCACTTACGTGTTCGACCTGTTGCTTAAAGTTCAGTTGGGCATCCAGCGTCACCCCCATATATCGGATAAATGGTTGCGATGCGATCTCCTGCTCGCCGACATTCAGCTTGATGTTTTCTACGATCTTTCTGCTGGTGATGAGCACAGCTTCAGTTTTGTGCTTGGCTAACTCCAACTTCATCATCTCCATCCATAGGTTAATCCGGCTAAATGTGATATCGAAAGCCAGATTGATCTCTTCCAAGTGTTTCGCGACAATCACTACCGCTACATCATCGGCATATGCAACAAGTTTCACCTCTGATGGTAATGCAACTCTCAGGAGACTCCCTTGGACCGTTTTTCGTGTCATATTTGAGGACTCTGTCTGTAAAGTAGTTTGCTACCATTCTGCGCAGGTATCCTGGCACTTCTTTATCTTCGAGAGCTCGCATGATGCAGTCCCAGTTAGCGGAATTGAAGGCATTTTTGATATCCAAGGCAGCCACCAAACAAGACTTCTTTCTGCCACGTTCCCATCTCTTTCCAGCGATTGCCTCCTTAGCTGTATCGACCACCAGGTTGATCGCATCCAGCGTTGATCGTCCTTTCCGGAAACCATACGATGACTGCTTCTATTCGTTGGTGCATTATACGCTCTAATATCTTACCCGCTGTATCCAGCATGCAGAGTGGTCGGTAGGATGATGGCTCGTCCGGTGGCTTCTTCCTTTTAGGGAGAAGTACAAGTCTTTGCTGTTTCCATCTTCTAGGAAAAATCCCTTCTTTGAGGCACAAATCGTAGGTATCTAAGAATAGATTTGGCGCTGCTTTAATAGCTGTTTTTAATGCAATACTCGGGATTCCATCTAATCCCGGCGCCTTATTACTCCCTACTCGGTTGGACGCCTCCATCAGTTCCTCTTCTGTGACAGGTGGAATGTCTTCTCGATTTACTGACAATGAAGAATAGCCGAACTTACTTTGTTGAGGAAACAGCGTAGAAACTATTCTTTCCAAGAGCTGTGGACACGTATGTGATGGCATTGGCTGGCGCTTCAGGTGGGTCATGAGCACCCTATACGGTCTGCCCCATGGGTTCTTTTCTACCTCATCGACGAGTTCCTTCCAACAGCGTCTTTTGTTATCTTTGATGGCCTTGTTCAGTTCTCAACGGGCCTTTTTGTATTCTGCGACCAGCTCCGCAGAGTTAGGTCGTCGGTGGCCACGCTGTGATAATCTTCTCTTTTTGTGACGGGCTGTGCGAAGGGCGTTAATCTGATCATTCCACCAGTGTACCGATGGTCTTTTATTGATGCCACGCTTACGGGGCATGCAGGTGTCACACGCCTGGGCAATTCTCGTCATTAAGTCCTTCGTCTTCTCTACAGCATTTCCTGTAATGATGGTCGAGTCACTGTCTAAGGCTACTACCAAAGCTTCCGAGTCAAAGTCTTTCACTTCCCATCCAGCTGCATTAGTTTGTCTAGTTGCTCTTTGAGGGTTCCGGCCAGCCGATATTTCCCAAAGTATTGCACTGTGGTCGCTGGCGATGTAGGTGTTTAAGACTTCCCAAGAATAGTTTCCTTTCAATAAGCTGCTGCTGACGAATGTGAGTTCTATTATCGAACTAGCCTCTCCCTTAGTATATGTTGGTGTCTCACCGATGTTGAGAAGGACCACGTCCAGTGAGGCCATTGCTTCACGTAGTGCCTTGCCTCGCGCATTAGTCTGCTTGCTACCCCAGTCTACCGCCCAGGAATTGAAGTCCCCTGCTATAGCTACTGGGTAGTATTGCTTTGCGTCTTCGGTCAGTCGATCCAGGAAGTCAGTAAAGTCGGCAATGGAAAGGCTAGGTGGTGCATAGCAACTATAAAAACGGAAGTCGTTAATAGACGCTGCTACAAAGCCGATGCTATCATTGCTCACTATGCTCTGGAAGGGAAGTTTGCCACAGGATCAGATGACAGCCTTGGTGGTGCTGTCAGTTTCCCAAGGTTGGTTATTCAGGTGTCTGTATGGCTCTGCTATTATTACTAAATCAAGCTCTAATTCACGCACGGTCTGCACGAGCAGGTCATGCGCGGCCTCACAGTGATTGAGGTTAAGCTGTAATATCCTCATGTTTGCTTGCTTGTCATTCTCTGGAGTGCCTCTTTGTATACCGGGCACCTGTATGTGCCGGCGTGATGGGCAGCGTTCTCTGTGCTCTTATTTTCCGCGCATAATACACACTTCGCTGGGTTTTTACAGTCTGCAACCTTGTGTCCTTCTTGGCCGCATCTGATGCATAGCTTGGATCGATCTGTCTTGCTTCTGCACTGGGATCCGTGGTGCCCGAAATGCTAGCATTTGTAACATTGGGTAGGTTTCCTCGTGGCTCTAATTGGTTACCGTATGCAGGGCAGCCTGAATATCCTCCTTTGTTGTGGTGTCATCTAGGTCTCGGATCTCAATGTCTTCTTGTGGCCCTTTGCAGATCACTTTGGCCTCCTCCTTAAGAATGTTTGCGATGGTCTGTTTGCAGGCCTTGGCCTTTGTCCACGCTCTTCCGCGAAATCGTAATCAGCAACTCCCCGCTTCCGGTCTTGTTGATCTTGTCCACCGTTGTGCGAACCTGCTCATCAGGGACGTCCTTCTTTATGCGACGCAAAATCTCGGCGTACTTTGCTTTCTCGGCCGGGCGGATGATCAGTGCGTCGGGTCTGATCCATTTGAGCGGTTTTTTGCGCTTAGGCTCCGCCCTGGGCTTCTTTGGAGGCTCCTTTGGGAGCTGTTCTTTGGCTAGCTTCCGTTTCTCTTTCCTTGTGTGGACATCTTTTCAATCAGTCGCGTCTTTTTTTTCAGCGTTCTGCTTTATCACGTTTTTCGGAGGACTTGGTTTCAAGTCCTTTCTCTTCGTCAATCGCCCATCTATTCCATCTGGGGAGTTTCGGTCCTTCCTCTTGTTAGACTTGTTGGAAGTATGACCTTCGTCTTTAGCATCAGATTCACCGTCACCATCGCCTTCGGTGTCCATTGATTCTTCGATCTCTACAGTAAGTTGACTGCTCTTCTCCGGCGTAAGACGAGGAGTGAGTCGTCGAGGTGACTGCCATTCTTCGTCCAGTTTTTTAAACCTTCGAAGGGCGTTAACTACCCCGATTGCCTTGGCCTTTACCTCTTTATGGATATTGACCTTTGATTGGATAAACTCATGCAGTTCGCTGGTCAGCTTTTCGAGGCGTTCCAGCGCTTGCGTCTGCTTCATCTCAGCGCTTGCTGTAATCGCTGCTTCTTGGGCGTGAGGCCCACTAAGACTCCTGTCCTTTTCTTGTTTTTTCGTTTCTTCCATGATTTTGAGTGATACTCCAAAGCAAAAGGTCGTCTCCGAACGCGATGCCTCCGGAAGTGGAGGGGTGATCACTCTTACAGCTACCTCCATTGCTATAAGAGCTTTCGGTCATTGAAGCGGGAAATCTCAACCGCTTCGACCCTGCACCTGCTTCCTTCATCGATTTCCTCTTGCTCCCGTGGGTGTGGCACGTAGATGCCGGGAGTTACCACGTACACCGCGCTATAAGGATCATTTCGCACATCTCTTTCGAGCAGCGTCACCGTATCCGCTTGCGTACGTGACCATAGGTCAGATAGTGTGACCAACCCTTCCTGCCGAAAGGGGAATTTTCGTTTTTTACCGCGAGAGCTATTTTATTTCGCTCTTACCCTCTGCTCCGAAGAACAGCGAGCTTTCTCCGACCCACAAGGATACACGGACGGTGGCTGTTACTCTTCAGCTCCGATGCCTGATTTGGTCCGCGAGGGCTATTTTATTTCGCCCCAATCCGCCGATCTTACGACCGGTTAGGACCCCCCCTATCCGCCACCTGGTGACGCGCCCGGTGGGAGTTTGGCTTCTTCCCACGTGTGTATGTGTGTGTGTGTGTGTGTGTGTGTTTTTTTGTGGGGAATCCTTTTTACGGATTCTAGGCATAGCTGTTTGGCCTGGATATGTGGCGACTCGACGCAGCGTCATACTAGCTCGACACTAACGCCCCTACCCACTAAACCCTAAACCCCTTTTCCTTCTTTCCTCTAATCCCTCATGGAAACCGCCGTCAGGCATTACTTCGTGAAGGGAGGATCTAGCTACTGCTCTTCCTTCTGGTGGCTAAGGTGTTAACTATCTTCCTTCTATCTTCTGCTATTTGCTCTTTTTCTTTCGGTGGAACGCAAGTCTTTAAGGACTTCTGTTGCAAACGTGTTGGTAGCGTTCCAGGCAGCTTCTGATGACAACATTGCTTCTACTAGTGAATCTGGTTGCATTCTCTGGTTCAGGATCCTCTCCAGTTCTTCACGCTGTGGATCGAAACGAGGACATACAAAGAAGACGTGCTCCGCGTCTTCAGCAGCTCCTGGGCAGGACGGGCACTCCGAAGAGTCATCGTGCTTAAAGCGGTGTAGATACTCTCGAAAACACCCATGTCCCGACAACATCTGCGTAAGATAGTAATTGACCTCACCGTGATTCCGGTTAAGCCAAATGTCGACCCGAGGTATGAGACGGTGCGTCCACCTACCCTTCTCTGCAGCATCCCATTGTAGTTGCCATCGGCCTATGCTCTTTGCCGTTCTTCAATTCTAAGTTCTTCCGGGCTCAGTGCAGTTGACCTTTTTCGTTGGTAAAGGGCCCGTCTTTCCTCTGCTAGAACTCTAAGAGGTAGGGTTCCAGCAATGACGCACACTGCTTCTTCTGATAGAGTGCGGAAGGCACTAGCTACTCGTAGGGCACTCTGTCGGTATATTGGTCCAGCTTTTCTCCATGATTCTTGGGTTTCCAGTGCATCAGCCCAAATGGATATTCCGTAAGTGAGCACTGATGTGACTACTGATGACAATAGTAGCCTCCTGCTCTGCATTGGGCCTCCGATGTTAGGCATCAGCCGTGCGAGACTAGCCCTCACTACTGACGCTTTGGCACTGACATGTTCCACCTGCTGTTTGAAGTTGAGTCGTGCATCCAGCATCACTCCCAGATAACGGATAAATGGTTGTGATGTGATTTCTCGGTCACCGACATTAATCTTAATTGTTTCAACTTCTTTTCGGCTGGTAATAAGCACTGCTTCGGTCTTCTGCTTGGCCAGTTGTAGGTTCACTGTATCCATCCACTGGTTGATCTTCTCAAAAGTGATGTCAAACAGATGTTGAATCTCGTCGAGGTGTTTGGCGACGATCACTGCGGCAACATCATCCGCATACGCTACCAGTTTGACACATCTTGGAAGCTTCAGTCTCAGGAGCCCGTCATACATGATATTCCACAGAAGTGGACCAAGAACAGAGCCCTGTGGCACACCACCGGTTATATCATACTCTTTTGGACCATTCTTTGTATCGTATTTCAGCACTCTATCTGTAAAATAGCTAATCACTAGTCTGCGAAGATATGTTGGCACGTTCTTCTCGTCGAGAGCTTGCATGATGCAGTCCCAATTAGCGGAATTGAAAGCATTTTTGATGTCCAAGGCAGCCACCAGGCAGTACTTCTTCGTTCCACCCTTCCATCTAGTTCCTGCGATTGCCTCTTTGGCCGTATTAACAACCAGGTTGATCGCGTCCAGGGTTGATCGTCCTTTCCGGAATCCATACTGGTTGTCTGCCAAGAGTGGGTCGACTACTGCATCTATTCGCTGATGGATGATACGCTCAAATATCTTACCCGCCGTATCTAGCATGCAGAGTGGTCGGTAAGATGACGGTTCTTCTGGCGGTTTCTTTCCTTTAGGTAAAAGTACTAACCGTTGCTGTTTCCACTTACGAGGAAAAGCCCCTCCTTGAGGCATGCGTTGTAAGCGTCTAGAAATAATGTTGGTGCTGCCTTTATGATGGTTTTCAAGGCTATATTAGGGATTCCGTCCAATCCCGGCGCTTTATTATTTCCTACCCGATTACAGGCCTCCAACAATTCTTCTTCAGTGACAGGTGGAATGTCGTCCAGTTCATCTTGCGTTGACTGATAATTGAGACTGTGTTGCTGTGGAAACAGCGCAGTGACGATTTTCTGAAGGAGTTGGGGACACGTAGGTGACGGCATTTGTTGTTTCTTCAGGTGCGTCATGACCACCTTATACGGCCGACCCCACACGTCTTTGTCGACCTCGTATATGAGCTCTTTCCAGCATCTTCTTTTGCTCTCTTTTATGGCCTTATTAAGTTCACGACGAGCTTTTTTGTACTCTGCGATCAGCACTGCAGAGTAAGGTCGTTGATAGCCACGCTGTGATATTCTTCTCTTTCGATGACACTCTTTACGGAGGTTGCTGATATGATCATTCCACCAGTGTACCGCAGGTCTTGAATTCATAACACGTTTGCGAGGCATACTGGCATCACAAGCTTGTGTTACTCGCATCATCAGAGCCTTAGTATGTTCTTCTGCACATCCAGTCTCTATCGGATCACTATCGAGGGCTATTAGCAATACTTCTGGGTCAAGAGATTTCACCTTCCAACCGACGGTGTTAAATTGCTTGATAGGCCCCCGGAGGTTCTGGTCGTTTGACGTTTCCTAGAGTATCGCATGATGGTCACTGGCAGTGTAGATGTCCAGTACCTTCCAGTTAGTGTTACCTTTAGCAAGGCTGGTACTGACAAAAGTGACGTCTACAATCGAGCTTGCGTCACCTTTGGTGTAGGTCGGCGTGTCACCACTGTTGAGCAAGACTACATCTAGTGTAGAAAGAGCTTCTAGCAGCTCTCTTCCTCGTGCATTAGTCTGCTTACTGCCCCAGTCCACTGCCCAGGCGTTAAAGTCCCCGGCTATCGCCACTAGATGATGTTGCTTCGCGTCCTCGGTCAGTCGATCCAAGAAGTCAGTAAACTCAGCAATTGAGAGGCTAGGTAGTGCGTAGCAGCTGTAAAAACGGATGCCATCTACTGATGCTGCTACAAAGCCAGCACTGCCATTGGTAGCTACACTCTGGAAAGGGAGCTTACCACAAGCCCAGATCACAGCTTTCGTGGTGATATCCGTCTCCCAAGGTTGTCCAGCTAAATGTTTATATGGCTCCGATAAAAGCACAACGTCGAGCTTTAATTCCCGTACTGTCTGCATAAGCAGGTCATGCGCAGCTTCGCAGTGATTGATGTTAAGCTGCAGTATCCTCATGTTCGTTTATTTGTCAGCTTCTGGAGTGCTTCTTGGAAGACTGGACATCGGCCAGAACCAGACCGGTGAGCAGTGTCCTGAGAGCCAGGTTTTTCCGCACATAACGCACATTTCACTTTATTTTGGCATTGAGCAGCTTGATGACCTGTTTGCCCACATTTGATGCAAAGCCCAGATCGGTCGACTTCGCTTTTACATTGAGCAGTAGTGTGCCCAAAGTGCCAGCACTTATAGCATCGTAATGGTGTCTTAATTGCTCTGACACGGCAATTTACCCAGCCAATCCTTATTTTGCCTGTCTTTCCAAGTATCTTCTGCACTATTGCTGCTGGCAATCGTACCGAAGCAGTTTGAGTACCTCTGTAGGCCGGACGAATTTTAATGACATCTTCAGGTATTTCGTAGTCATTTCCAGCTGCCTCTTGTATCTCTTGAAGAGATACTTCTGCCCCGAGTGTGTGTGTGTGTGTGTGTGTGTGTGTGTGTGTGTGTGTGTGTGTGTGTGTGTGTGTGTGTGTGTGTGTGTGTGTGTGTGTGTGTGGGTAAACCTCTCATAACTTTTGAACGGATCATCTGATTCGATCGAAATATGCGGCGTTTTGAAGAGTTCTTTTACCCCTAGAATTCTGATACTAATTTACAGAATTTGAGTAGATAAATTTTGAGAAATCTCAAAAATAAAATTTCCAAAAATTCGTTTTTTTGAAATATCTTTTAAACGGCTGAACCGATCAATTCCAAAAACTAATCAGCTCTTAACCTCAAAAAACCACGTCGATTGCTACCAGCCCGGTCAAAATCGGTTAATTTGTTCGTGAGATATCGTTGTCGAATAAAATTAAAGTTTTTTTTTTTTTTCATGCTTACTGGTCAAGTGACTAGTGAACCTTATTCAAGCCAAGCGATGGACATTCCATCTGCACTATTGGTCGAGAGACATTCTCTCTTTGCATTAGTTCTATGGGGTCCATCGAACTTGAATACTAGTAAAGCTGGAAGTTTTGTGGTATCTGTTCGAGTTGTAAAGATGTTAAACAAATGAAAGAAAATGAAAGAAACTACATGAGAGCAAAGATAAACTTTGAAAAAATAAATGGGGTAGGTTACCAAGCCAGTAATCGAACCTGGATCTCCCTGATAACATGTCAGGAGCTCTACCAGTTAAGCTATCGGGTCCCTTCCAAGATCCACTTTTCTCAGTCCATTCTTATACTTTCGATACTTTACTTACTTTTCCCTTCTTTTTATTCTCCCCACCCAAACTACGTACTACGATGGTATTGTAGTAATTATTGAGACCAGTAGGCATGAAAAAAAAAAAAAACTTTAATTTATATATACATAATAGGTCATGAAGAAAAAAATAATTGTTAATTTGTAATAGCGCCTCAATAAAGCGTAAACTGGTCAGACTAAAAATTTCATAGAAATTCTGAAAAAAACATTTTTTTAAATTTTTTTGAACAACGATATCTCAAGAACAAAGTAACCGATTTTGACCGGGCTGGTGGCAATCGACGTGGTTTTTTGAGGTTAAGAGCTGATAAGTTTTTGGAATTGATCGGTTCAGCCGTTTAAAAGATATTTCAAAAAAACGAATTTTTGGAAATTTTATTTTTGAGATTTCTCAAAATTTATCTACTCAAATTCTGTAAATTAGTATCAGAAGTCTAGGGACAAAGGAACTCTTCAAAACGCCGCATATTTCGATCGAATCGGATGATCCGTTCAAAAGTTATGAGAGATTTACACACACACACACACACACACACACACACACACACACACACACACACACACACACGCACGTAAATACCTACATACATACAGACACGGTGACATCACCGCGGAAATAGTCAGGAAAGCTTCCTAGGACCTCAAAACGTCGAGATCTGATGAAAACTCGATTTTCGAAAAACGGGGTGAAAACAATAACTTCCCGATTTTTGAAAATTTTCAATTTTCTTAGCGGGAAGTTAAAAATTAGGAAAACGTTTGACCCTAAAGGCCATCCCTGCAACTTCCCGCTAATTCCATACCTGGACGCTTAAAATTGCAATTAGGCCGTTTTTGAGTACTTCGAGCTCAAAAATACAATTTATGTGTTGTTTTAAGCTCTCCGAGCTCGAAGAGATAGCATTTCTATGTTTTTGAGCTCTTCGAGCTCAAAAGTCTGATATAAGTTTGATAAAACACTATTTCTTAAATTTTCAAACCACAATAACTTTTGAATGAATGAACCGATTTTCAAGCGGTTAGCGGTATTCGACGCAGTTTTTTAAGCCCCATGAAAAATTTTCAAGTTTAAATCGATCAGACTAGAAATTTCGGAGTAATTTCGAAAAATTACTTTTTTCGGTTTTCTTTCCTGCACGATATCTTTTGAACGAATCAACCGATTTTGACCGGATCAGCGGCGATCAACGTGGTTTTCCAAGGTTAAGAGCTGATTAGTTTTTAGAGTTGATCGATAAAGCCGTTTAAAAGTTATTAAAAAAAAACCACTTCGAAAAAAAAATTTTTTCACAGTTTTTTTGAGATTTCTCAAAATCTACGGGTCCGAATTGGTCCAAATTGTATTCAAAATCTGTTTGGTTAAACCCTTTCGAATAGCGCCAACCGCGATGAAATCGGTCAAGCCGTTCAAAAGTTATGAGAGGTTTACACACATACACACACACACACACACACACACACACACACACACACACACACACACACACACACACACACACACACATCCTTAAAGACTTGCGTTCCAGCGAAAGAAAAAGAGCAAATAGCAGAAGATAGAAGGAAGGTAGTTAACACCTTAGCCACCAGAAGGAAGAGCAGTAGCTAGATCCTCCCTTCACGAAGTAATGCCTGACGGCGGTTTCCATGAGGGATTAGAGGAAAGAAGGAAAAGGGGTTTAGGGTTTAGTGGGTAGGGGCGTTAGTGTCGACACACACACACAGACATACGGACATCATCGCGAAAACATTCAGGGAAGCTTCCTAGGACCTCAAAACGTCGAGATCTGATGAAAACTCGATTTTCGAAAAACGGGGTAAAACCAATAACTTCCCGATTTTTGAAAATTTCAATTTTCTTAGCGGGAAGTTAAAAAATGAAGGTAATTTGTCTAATCTTTTTTTAGCATATTTTAATAATATGGCCCCAATTTTGCATGTATGCAACATTCCAAAAAATATTTCTGCAACATTGACGTTTGCCTGTAATATAGTAATATTCCTGTAACATTCCAGCAATATTTTGTGTTCTTTCAGTTCATAACATCAGATATAATCATGTCTGTTTATGCTCGCAGTCTAATTACGACCCAACGTATCAGGCCTGATTAGAGTTGGAGGTTTTAAACTTTTCATGCTGGATCAGACATGAACAGGCTTGGTCATGCATGATCAGATCTGGCGTATTTGAAATTTCAGACATGAACAGGCATGGACAGGTATGATCAGGCCTGAGCGTATTCAACGCTTCAGATATGAACAGGCATGATCAGGTCTAATTTCAGACCTGACCATACATAAACAGGCTTGGTCAGGTCTGATCCTTTTTTCTCGGGCATACGTTATTTCGCACGACCTGTCATGACTATGCATGATTATACACAACAGTACTCGATCGTGCATGACTGTGTACCGTGAGAACTAAAAGGTCACGCATGAGTCTGCATTTGTAGGAGTTGAGAAAATGATTTTCCTAACTTTGAGACAATGCAGAGTTGAATTCACTTTACTGACTATCTGAGTAACGTGATAATTCCAGGATAAGTTTCTACTCATATGGATTCTCAAGCACTTGGTAGAGTTGACGTAGGGTACAATGACACCATTTACTACTACCAGTGGTAGATCCATGTCCTCAAGTTCTTTCAATTTGCTGTTTGAACCCAAGATTGTAGCTTTGGTTTTAGACAGGTTTATCTTCAACCCATGCTCTCTTGCCCAGTTCGTAACTGATTGTGTTTCAATGTTGACTCGCCAGACAGCTTCGTTCAACAGATACAAAAAGAAGTGCAAAAGTATATATTTATCATCAGCGAACAATCCATGTCTGCAGTATATTAGCCGTTAAGCCACAGAGTTCATGACTATTAAAAATAGAATTGGTCCTAAAACAGAACCTTGAGGAACATCAGGCGACGTTTTTAGAAATTAAATTGGAGTCAGAAGATCATTGAAAATTGACTGAGATCGATCTGATAAGTAGGAAAAAAACCATATGATCGTTTCTGTTGAGAATCCAAGTTCAAATAGCGCAATCAGAATGTCTTTGGGATCAACGTAATCGAAAACTTTGCTCAAGTCAAATAAAACTATTACTCTTATCCATGACCTCCCTAATATCATCAGTAAGTCTCAACAATGCCGTTTGTGTACTATGGTGTTTCTGAATTCAGACTGGAAGGAATCGAACAACTTATTATCTTTTTTGAAAATTATTGATTTTTATAGCGAGAAGTTTAAAAATTTTTTTTGGAAATACTTGAGTGAAAGATCCAAAACTTCGACAATAAAAACTTTTAAACCCGTAACTTGTTTCCGGTTGTAAGGAAGAATTTTAATAAATTTACTCAAATAATTGTAGGAAGGTACTAAAACTAATAAAAGCTCCAGGCAAACTAAACGAGATCAGGTTTTAAAGTGATCAATTTGGCCTAATCATCTGATAAATATATATTCAACATCAAGTTAATAAGTTATGTTTACCCATTTTATTACGCATATAAATAACTATTTTTTTTACATCTCATTACATTATATTATTAATAAAATTTTTTTCTTATAAGTTCATAAATTTTAAGAATAATATTTATAATTTTATATTTCCTACTGCATAATTTACAATATACATCTATATCTTTGGTTAATTATCCATAATACTTTGTTTTAATTGATTCATTTTTATGTGTATTTAAAACTTTTTTTTTCGAGCTTTGCATTTATTATGAAGAATTAGTAGCTTCGTTATTATTCGTTACCAGGTTATGATACTTTTAATTTTTACTTATTGTAAAATTTTTTTTTTCGTCAGAAACCAAAACTATCTAAGATTCATACCATTCCTTAAAAAAAAATTTTTATCAATTATATCAGAGTACAAGTCAAAATCGTATCTATATTTTCAAGTTTTTCAAAAATCTGCTATATGCATAAACAAATCACTTTTTCCGCTTTTTAGCGACTACCTTATTTTATTTAAGTTTATAAAATATATTACCATTTTTTTCTACCATTAGAAAAGGATCATAGTTAGTAAATAGTATTTCATGTGACCAGAATGAAACAAAATGATTTCAGATGGAGACAAGCGTTGGCTTCGCCTTCAGTTTGAAATCGCGTTTCATGTCGTTCCACACTCTATATTTTTCATATCACTTGTATTAGAACTTGAAGTTTTAATATCTAAAGTTAGTTGGACAGCTCAAAATCAATAGGTTACTTTCCATAAGTTAACTTAATGATATAAGTTATTTGGAAACTTGCAATTAAAAAAAAAAAAATCAATTTAAAATCAGCTGTAATAATTTTTGATTTATCCAATAAGAATAAAAACCCGGTTAATTTTTTCCTACTGACAGTAGCTTCGATCTGAAATTTTTTTCTTTCAGTTGGTCCCAAGTTTTAATGCAAGTGATATGAAAAAATATTATGAATTCGACAGTTAAATAATCATAGAAATTAGTATAATTATTTATGTATCTCTCCATACAAGTGTGAATTGTTGATAGTTTACGATACGTTTGATTAATTTAAATTTATATAATTTTTTTAAAATTAATTATTACAGTAGTAATAAAATCCAATCATCTTGATCCCCGGGGCAATTCCCAGCATTGAGTGTCTCAGATTTATGATTTTTATAAATTTCTTTTAGGTCAAGAAATACCATATCTAAGAAACCATATATTTTCTTTCAATTTCGAATACAGCAGCCACGTTGCTTTGGTAATCATGCTGCTAAAAGATTTTTAATATTTTTTGGTGTGTTTTCTTCATTCAAATGTTTTGTTGTGTATTTTAGAGCATTCAATAAACCTTCACTTTTGCAAGATGGCTGATCTTTCAGAAGTTTTACACATCCCTTAACCTGAAAATATGAGCAAATAATTAGAAATTGTTAAATTGATATGAGGTCATTGGAATTACTTACATCAACGTTTGAGCCTTTAAAGAAAACTCCTTGTGGATGAACATGATCGTAGAGTATGACTAAGCCAACCATGACTCGTAGAACGAATAACTGTGTTTCTTCTCTTTGAAATTGTGCCAATAGGTTTCTATAATATAAATAGAAAATGTTAATGAAAATATCATTGAAGTGAATTAAAATCATTGAATAAAGGAATACTTACGAATTCTCTAACATCCTTAAACAAACCTTAGCCATAGTCCCCAACGTCTCTGTAATATTCTCTCGTGGTATATCTTCCCTCTAAAAGCACATTTTATGAATGACGAGGTGTGTCAGCAAAAAGTTAATCATCAGCGATATAGGAAACTGATTATCATGATTGATATAAGTAGGTGGACAATTTTAAATGAAAAGGGAGTGATGAACTAAAACATGATGATATATCTTTTAATTCATCATTTTAAAAGATAAAGATGCATATTATGAGGGTATTATATGTGAACTTACATCCATTAAGAAAGTTATAGTAGCGTGACTCAAAACGTGAAGCATGGGTGTGGCGTGGGCATAAAATAAGGACATGCGGTTGGCCAGTTCATTGCCTACAATCAATTCATTCTCTGGATTGTCTTTAGCTTTTGTTAACGTTCTACGATAATAACTAAAATCGTTTTGAATAGCTGGTGTTTTCATTTTGTGCTCATCAAACTTGAATACAAATTCAAGAATTTCGGCGAATTGTTTGACAAGTGCTTGTTGAGTTTCAAGGTGTTGCATGGGGGATAGATTTCCTGAACATAATTGACCCAGAATCTGTGGTACAACACGTTCTGAAAGTATTTCATAACATTATCATTAAGTTTTACTTTTATGAAATTGTATGCATGATGTATTAAATTAAAATTAAAATAATAACCAAGTTCTAGAGAAAACTCATAGAATTTTTTTAGCTTAGCCACGAGAGGAACGACAGTCAGGTACGCTTTACGCTGACATTCTTCTGTAGGAACTGAAATAGCTTCTCGAATTTCCTTGCCAGCACCTTTATAGCACTGAATCTCTTCTAAAATGGATTCTGAATTTTTCAAAACTCGTTGTACGGCTTCAAATGTATCTCTTTCAATATCGGAAGGTTGAGCATCTAAAAAAGATTACAAAACAAATCGTTTTTATTTCAAATCTTTGAATATGCTGTTGAAGTGGAGAGTGAATTTTTAATTACTTTCAAAATCTAGAAAGACGTCATATTTTTGAGGAGTACAGCAAGTCGTCTCGTCTCGAGTCAGAAGACTGAGAAGTTTTCCCATCGTAAATATCTTGTGGTCTGTGATTTTTGGTAACAAGTTATACTTTAAACTGCATCTGAAATTTTTAATCATGGTCTTATAATTAACAATTATAAATAAAACTTTCAATATTTTTTTTACTTCTGCAACATATATAGTTTTGGAAAAAAAATAACATTAACCGTTTTATTGTTCGACATACTGAATCTTAATGAAATAGAATCTATTGTTTAATGAAAGAAAAAAACGAAATTTAACAATTAAGGACAAAATACAATCTACTGAAATCAATGATGATCATTTTGGATAGCTATCTAAAAATAATTACTACCATTATAGAAATAGTAGCTAAGAAAAAAATAAAAGATTCCTTTGAATGATAAATTAGACATGTTATATTCAAATA
Organism: Cotesia glomerata; assembly: GCF_020080835.1. NCBI lineage: Eukaryota > Metazoa > Arthropoda > Insecta > Hymenoptera > Braconidae > Cotesia > Cotesia glomerata. The sequence goes on from NC_058164.1 coordinate 15,171,488, forward strand.
CAGATAAAAATTAAAAAAATAATCATGATGTATGAATTACAAACCTTGTAAATATTTATTTGATGCAATACACACGCGCAGTATCCAAAGGACGATTTATGATCCTTTTATGTTAAGGAAATAAATAAATACTTCTCAAATCTTTGGGTAAGTTTAATATAAGCCAATTCCCAAAATTTTTCAAGAGTATCACATGTTAAAAAATCATTCGAACGATACGAAAGAAATGAGTGAACAAGTGGAACGATAATTTCCATTTTAAGTGAGCGTAACCATGTCTGCGATGTTTATGAAGGGTTGTTGAAAGCGATGCTACCCTGTGATTCCCTTATTTGGTCACTGAAAGGCATCGAATTGCCGAGGTTCGAAAATCAATGGTGTGACTGAGCTTCAGTTTTATGTCGCTTAGATGGCAGAGTAATCCGTAATGAGACGCGCTTGACAATGGGGATTTAAAATGTATACATGCAATTACTCATCGAATCTAGGGTTCTTTATTTATTTATAGTTTGTAATTGCCAGTCTTATTTACGTTGACATAGAAGAAAATAAATGTCTCATACTGAGGTTCAAATATTGATATTCATAGTGTGGGGTTTGACTCAATCTATATTAATACTAAATAGTTTCACGTTTATTCGAATAGAATGAGCTGTTTTTTATGGGGTTATTATAACCATATGTGAAAGAACTCTATAATTGGAAATACAATCGTAGGCACTGAAAAATTTTAATTTTTCATTTTTTTAGCTATGTAGCATTGTTAGTAATCAAAAAATCTTCTCGAATAAATTTTAAGTTATTTTTTCGTGTTCCTATTCGCTATACGAAGGATACTGAACTCTAAAGAAAGTCACTCTTTCTATCTTATCTATCCTGATCATTTTTGTCTTAATGAGTTATTCAAAAATTTTTTTAATTCTCGTTTTTTCGTTGAGTTTTTGAGAAAAAAATTTTTTTTTCAAGATTAAAAATTCAAATAACTGTTTTAAGAAAGTTCTCTGATTTGACCGTCTGTTTATTAAGCATTTTTTTGGGAATTTTTTTTGACCATGTGTTTAGACTTCTAGATTCAAATGCCGATTTTTAACTTCCCGCTAAGAAAATTGAAATTTTCAAAAATCGGGAAGTTATTGGTTTTACCCCGTTTTTCGAAAATCGAGTTTTCATCAGATCTCGACGTTTTGAGGTCCTAGGAAGCTTTCCTGACTATTCCCGCGAGGGTGTCACTATGTGTGTGCGTGCGTGTGTGTGTGTGTGTGTGTGTGTGTGTGTGTGTGTGTGTGTGTGTGTGTGTGTGTAAACCTCTCATAACTTTTGAACGGCTTGACCGATTTGATCGCGGTTGGCGCCATTCGAAAAGGCTTAACCAAACTCAGATTTTGAATATAATTTGGACCGATTCAGACTCGTAGATTTTGAGAAATCTCAAAAAAACTGTGAAAAATTTTTTTTTTAAAGTGGTTTTTTTTTAATAACTTTTAAACGGCTCTACCGATCGATTCCAAAAACTAATCAGCTCTCAACCTTGAAAAACCACGCCGATCGCCGCCAATCCGGTTAAAATCGGTTGATTCGTTCGAGAGATATCGTGAACGAAAGAAAACCAAAAAAGTGTCTTTTCGCAGTTACTCCGAAATTTCTAGTTTGACCAATTTAAACTCAGAAATTCTTTATGAGGCTTAAAAAACTGCGTAGAATACCACCAACTGCGTAAGAATCGGTTCATTCATTCAAAAGTTATTGCGGTTTGAAAATTCAAAAAATAGTGTTCTATGAAACTTCTATCAGACTTTTGAGCTTAAAGAGCTCAAAAGCATAGAAAAGGTATCTTTTTGAGCTCGAAGAGCTCGAAACAACACACAGATTGTATTTTTGAGCTCAAAGAGTTCAAAAAAGTTTGGAAAATCCAAAGGTGCACGCCTCATAACGCTCAATCATTTTTTAAGAAAAAAATTAATTGTATAATTAATTTAAAAAAAAAAATTATAATTAAGTAATTTCTTACAGAGTATTTTTTATTTTTTTTTTTAAATATCGGCGCCCTTTTTTCTTGTCATATGCGCACGCAGTCTAAAAAAATCTAGCTTGATCAAGTGGCGCCAAAGTTTTCACGTGACAAATAAGAAAAGTTCGTTTGGCTTTGTACGGTTGTATCCGTGAATTTTAATAAAAATTCAATTTAAAAAAAAAAAACATAAGCTAGGCCACTGATATGAAATACGGACCCAGTTCATCGAATTCTTAAACTAATAAAAAAGGTCCGGTCTTGAAATATCAATTTGTTCGGGAGTAATCGTTGGTACATCCAAAATGGGGTGACATCCGGACGTCCACGTAAAATTTTTTTCAAAACGTTTTTTTTTTTCAAAATAGCAACATGAAATGATTTTAGAAAGTAAAATAGTATATAGCTTATATACGTGACTGAATAAAGTAGTCAGTACTTGTCTCGGATAGCTTAACTGGTAGAGCCCTTGGCGCGTAACCGAGAGATCTGGGTTCGATTCCCAGTCTGGGCTGTCTGATTATTTTTTCAATTACGGAAAAATTCCCACTGAGTAGGTCCCCCCCTTTCCCCTATCCGTTCTTTCCCAACTCCCTTAAAATTTGCTTTAATTTAAGTGTTTTTCGGTGTACATCTACTTATATTATTGAATAAGTGTAATATGGTTGTGAAAGAGGCATTTAAAGATCACAAAATTGCTTGATCTTGACGAGTCGAGTATAAAGCACAACCTCACGCGCTTCGCGCTATGAGGCGTGCAAAAAGCGGCCAGGTATTAACGTAATTAGCGGGAAGTTGCAGGAATGGCCTTTAGGATCAACCGTTTTCCTAATTTTTTTTTTTCATTCCCATAAACCAATCAGTCGAAATCGTGGAGATAGTCAGCACCCGTTTTTTTCGAGGCGGGCGTCTTCATCAGAGTGGTATAAGTTTCGTTCTAATGAAGATTTTTATTTGAAATTTGTTTTACATAATCTTTAAATAATAATAAATACATAATAGAAAATTCAAAGTTCTATCTTTGCATCGTTTGTCAAAAATTTTCAAAAAAATGCTTAAAAAATAGACCGTCAAAGCAGAGAACCCGCTTAAATCTAAGTAATTGAGTTTTTAACAATTTCTTTTTTCATTTTGTTTTTCTTCATAGTGACTTTAGGAATCTCTCTTTTATAACATCATATTTCAAGTTTTGATCGAATGTTAAAATTGATATCATGATATCATAAAACTTTTTTTTTTTTAATTTGTTGTATTCTAAAATTTAATGTGTAAAAAATTTTAATGAAAAATGAAACAATTAACGAAACATTAAACCTTTAAATTAACAATAATAATAAAGAATAAAAGGCCATTCGGTCTCACCCGAAATGGAAGATAGATTTAATTTGGTATAAAATTCTCTTTATTTTCGCTATTATAATTAGTTGAAAACCGAATTTTTTAAATTACCCGAGTCAAAAAACAAATTCTAGTTTTAACCTCAAAAGCCTCAAATCCTTTGATGTTTTATTTGCCGCACAGAAAGTAACTCTACTTTAATACTCAAAATCCTCATTGAAGATTTTGAGGTCGTAATGTGAACCACCCGTTGGTTTAGAATCTTCACTACAACCTCAAAAGTCTCATTCAGTGAAAAGTTGTATTTTGGACTTAAAAAATTTTTGTGAAGCTATTTTTTGTTTACTGATAGTAAAAACAGTATGTAATAATTGATACTTGTCTCTCAAAAAATTTATTATTAACGATAATAAAACAAATAGTTTGAAAGGACTCCTCGAGATAAAAAATGCATTGTTGGAAAACAGCATTATTTCTTTCCAGCGTATAGTAGGTTTCAAATCCGAACGAAAGCCTCAAAATCCTCATTGAGGAGTATGAGGATCAAATGAGAATTATAATATGTTTAAAGCATGTACAGTTATCATCAAAACAACTAGATACGTAGTATAGAGTAGTCGGTTAGGTTTAGACTTAGAGAGCGTAGGGTTCCGTGTTCGAGTCCGAGCGTTGGACGATTTTAGATTAATTTAATTTCGATACATAGGGAAACAAGAAAGGTAAACGTGTTAAGTATATGAAACGATAATCTGAACACCCAAATTGAAACAACAATCCCAAGAAAAAAAAAATTTTTTTTTTTTTTAATTTGGCTAATTTATTTTGATGAAATTAATTAGTAAAATGTTATATGACAACTTGTACTACTGCCAAAAAATTTTACATCTCGATCACTTTGAATTTATTTTATGAGATAAAACCATTTGTTTATTTAAAAAATGCAGGGAGGATTTAAAAAACAATAGTGCCATATTCATTTAAAATTTTTAATAGTAAAATTATTGAAGAATATAGTGAGGGTTTTGAGGTTCAAACGTGAATTCTGAAGTTCTATTTTTACCCTCAAAGTCGTAAAACCGTCCGTAAGTAGGATTTTGAGGTTCAAATCGTGACTACTTTCCATATTGAAATCTATCTTGAAATTCCAAATTAGCCCTCAAAAACCTCACTGAGGATTTTGAGGCTCAAATTGGAATTTATATTCTGACTCGGGTATAGAGGTGTCACATGGTGATTTTTGATTTCTCATTTAAATAACACGGGAATTTTTTTTTTTTTTTTTTTGGAATTTTGATGTATCTCAACGAGTTATTGTGTGGTAAAAATAAATAAATAATTTTGTAGGAAATTGAACAGCCTACAAAAAAGGTCTGATATAATTTTTCGCTAAGTCAACTTGATTAAAAGTTTTTCGCAGTTAAAGTTCAACTTAAAATAATATACGATGATTTTCACAATTTTTTATACTTTTTAACAATAAAACGGCTTAAAATCATAAAACAACATATTTTTCGTGATTTCTCTCGTTTTTACTTCCCAAAATTATTGAGAAAAACTTATGTCATATAGCACACAATTCGAATAAAAGCGTTGAAAACTGATTTCAATGTAGTCGGAAGTACTGTAAAGATTTTTGATGCGATTATATCTATTTGTTTCGTCTAGCAGTAAAAATAATTTGTTAATTTTTAAACATATTTTATGTATAAGAACATTTGTTAACTAAAACTTTTATTATTAGAAAAACTTTAGCATTAGAAAATAATTTTAGGCCGTTTATGGTCATAAGCCTATTTTCTTTTCTTTAAGCTATTGAATATTCTTTTAAATAGTTTTCTCTTTAGAATTTGCTGTACCTCATTTAAAGCTAAACCTTTCAGTCTAAAATTTTAAATACTATCGTAAATTTAGGGATTGAGTATCCTTGAGTTTATTTTTTATTATCTTTTTATTGCATCTGACGACGAATATTTTTTCTAATCTGTGAAAAAATTTTTCTGTCAACCATGTGCATAACAGCTGTTCTCTAACTTACTCTCTCTACCTTCAAATTATTTCTTTACGCCTACAATTTTCAACTACCAATAATTTTGCACAAATAACGTTACCACACCTATCGACCCTTTCCTCATTGCCTCAAACTGTAACCTCTGACTGTATCTCTTCAAACAAAATTCTTCAGTCAGTCATCTACTCACAAGACAATTGCATCTATCTATTCATCGACTATATATCGACAATCTATCTATACATCGACTATCTATCGACAATCTATATATCTATCGACAACTTATCAATTTTCTATTAATCAGTAATTAATTTAAACATATCAAAAAGTATGTAATTTTACATTATTAAGAAGTATTTATCAATAAATCGTTAAGAGTAAAAATTTACTTTTGTGTGTTTAAAATCAACAATTTAATTGAAATATCCTCGCTCCAGTAAATTGTAGCAAGGAAATAAACACTATTATTTATGAATTTGCTCAGATTCCCACTAAAAAAATCGAAGATTTTCAAAAATCGGGAAGTTATTGGTTTTACCCCATTTCTCGAAATCAAGTTTTCATCAGATCTCGACGTTTTGAGATCCTAGGAAACTTCCCTGACTATTCCCGCGATGGTGTCTGTATGTCTGTACCTCTGTGTGTGTTTTTTTTTTTTTTTTTTTTAACTTAGGGGGGGGGACCCCTTTTACGGATTCCAGGCATAGCTGTTCGGCCTGGATATGTGGCGACTCGACGCAGCGTCATACTAAAACTCGACGCTAACGCCCCTACCCACTAAACCCTAAACCCCTTTTCTTCTTTCCTCTAATCCCTTATGGAAACCGCCGTCAGGCATTACTTCGTGAGGGGAGGATCTAGCTACTGCTATTCCTTCTGGTGGCTAAGGTGTTATTTTTCCTTCCTTCTAGTTTCTGTCATTTGCCCTTTTTCTTTCAATGGAACGCAGCTCTGTAAGCACTTCGGTGGTAAACGTACTTGTGGCGTTCCAGGCAGCTTCGGATGACAACATTTCTTCTACTATTGACTCTGGTGTGATTTTCTTGTTCAGGATCTTCTCTAACTCATCACGCTGTGGGTTAAAACGAGGGCACTCAAAGAAAACGTGCTCCGCATTTTCAGCAACTCTTGGGCAAGACGGACACTCTGGGGAATTATCGTGCTTAAAGCGATGAAGGTACTCCCGGAAACAGCCGTGTCCTGACAACATCTGGGTCAGATAGTAGTTGGCCTCGCCGTAATTCCGTTTAAGCCAAACGTCAATCCTTGGTATAAGTCGATGAGTCCATCATCCCTTCTCCGCAGCATCCCATAGTTGTTGTCATCTTGCTATACTATGTTGTCGCTCTTCAGTTCTCAGTTCTTCAGCGCTCAGTGTAGATGACCTCTTTCGGTGGTATAGGTTCCGTCTTTCCTCAGCTAGGACTCTAAAAGGCAGAGTTCCAGAAATGACGCACACTGCCTCCTCGGATATTGTGCGGAAGGCGCTTGAAACTCTCAGTGCACTTAATCGGTAGACCGGTCCGGCTTTCCTCCATGATTCTTGGGTCTCCAGCGCGTCTGCCCAAACGGATATTCCATATGTGAGCACTGATGTGACTACTGACGACAGCAATAGTCTCCTGCTCGGCTTCGGGCCTCCAACATTCGGCATCAGTCTTGATAGGCTAGTTACCACCGCTGATGCTTTAGCACTTACGTGTTCGACCTGTTGCTTAAAGTTCAGTCGGGCATCCAGCGTCACCCCCATATATCGGATAAATGGTTGCGATGCGATCTCCTGCTCGCCGACATTCAGCTTGATGTTTTCTACGATCTTTCTTCTGGTGATGAGCACAGCTTCAGTTTTGTGCTTGGCTAACTCCAACTTCATCATCTCCATCCATAGGTTAATCCGGCTAAATGTGATATCGAAAGCCAGATTGATCTCTTCCAAGTATTTCGCGACAATCACTACCGCTACATCATCGGCATATGCAACAAGTTTCACCTCTGATGGTTATACAACTCTCAAGAGACCATCATACATGATGTTCCACAGCAAAGGACCCAAAACCGAGCCCTGTGGCACTCCTCCGGTTATTTCGTACTCCCTTGGACCGTTTTTCGTGTCATATTTGAGGACTCTGTCTGTAAAGTAGTTTGCTACCATTCTGCGCAGGTATCCTGGCACTTCTTTATCTTCGAGAGCTCGCATGATGCAGTCCCAGTTAGCGGAATTGAAGGCATTTTTGATATCCAAGGCAGCCACCAAATAACACTTCTTTCTGCCACGTTCCCATCTCTTTCCAGCGATTGCCTCCTTAGCTGTATCGACCACCAGGTTGATCGCATCCAGCGTTGATCGTCCTTTCCGGAAACCATACGACGACTGCTTCTATTCGTTGGTGCATTATACGCTCTAATATCTTACCCGCTGTATCCAGCATGCAGAGTGGTCGGTAGGATGATGGCTCGTCCGGTGGCTTCTTCCCTTTAGGGAGAAGTACAAGTCTTTGCTGTTTCCATCTTCTAGGAAAAATCCCTTCTTTGAGGCACAAATCGTAGGTATCTAAGAATAGATTTGGCGCTGCTTTAATAGCTGTTTTTAATGCAATACTCGGGATTCCATCCAATCCCGGCGCCTTATTATTCCCTACTCAGTTGCACGCCTCCATCAGTTCCTCTTCTGTGACAGGTGGAATGTCTTCTCGATTTACTGGCAATGAAGAATAGCCGAACTTACTTTGTCGAGGAAACAGCGTAGAAACTATTCTTTCCAGGAGCTGTGGACATGTAGGTGATGGCATTGGCTGGCGCTTCAGGTGCGTCATGACCACCCTATACGGTCTGCCCCATGGGTCCGTTTTTACCTCATCGACGAGTTCCTTCCAACAGCGTCTTTTGCTATCTTTGATGGCCTTGTTCAGTTCTCGACGGGCCTTTTTGTATTCTGCGACCAGCTCCGCAGAGTTAGGTCGTCGGTAGCCACGCTGTGATAATCTTCTCTTTTTGTGACGGGCTGTGCGAAGGGCATTAATCTGATCATTCCACCAGTGCACCGATGGTCTTTTATTGATGCCACGCTTACGGGGCATGCAGGTGTCGCACGCCTGGGCAATTCTCGTCATTAAGTCCTTCGTCTTCTCTACAGCATTTCCTGTAATGATGGTCGAGTCACTGTCTAAGGCTACTACCAAAGCTTCCGAGTCAAAGTCTTTCACTTCCCATCCAGCTGCATTAGTTTGTCTAGTTGCTCTTTGAGGGTTCCGGCCAGCCGATATTTCCCAAAGTATTGCACTGTGGTCGCTGGCGATGTAGGTGTTTAAGACTTCCCAAGAATAGTTTCCTTTCAATAAGCTGCTGCTGACGAATGTGAGTTCTATTATCGAACTAGCCTCTCCCTTGGTATATGTTGGTGTCTCACCGATGTTGAGAAGGACCACGTCCAGTGAGGCCATTGCTTCACGTAGTGCCTTGCCTCGCACATTAGTCTGCTTGCTGCCCCAGTCTACCGCCCAGGAATTGAAGTCCCCTGCTATAGCTACTGGGTAGTATTGCTTTGCGTCTTCGGTCAGTCGATCCAGGAAGTCAGTAAAGTCGGCAATGGAAAGGCTAGGTGGTGCATAGCAACTATAAAAACGGAAGTCGTTAATAGACGCTGCTGCAAAGCCGATGCTATCATTGCTCACTATGCTCTGGAAAGGAAGTTTGCCACAGGATCAGATGACAGCCTTGGTGGTGCTGTCAGTTTCCCAAGGTTGGTTATTCAGGTGTCTGTATGGCTCTGCTATTATTACTAAATCAAGCTCTAATTCACGCACGGTCTGCACGAGCAGGTCATGCGCGGCCTCACAGTGATTGAGGTTAAGCTGTAATATCCTCATGTTTGCTTGCTTGTCATTCTCTGGAGTGCCTCTTTGTATACCGGGCACCTGTATGTGCCGGCGTGATGGGCAGCGTTCTCTGTGCTCTTATTTTCCGCGCATAATACATACTTCGCTGGGTTTTTACAGTCCGCAATCTTGTGTCCTTCTTGGCCGCATCTGATGCATAGCTTGGATCGATCTGTCTTGCTTCTGCACTGGGATCCGTGGTGCCCGAAATGCTAGCATTTGTAACATTGGGTAGGTTTCCTCGTGGCTCTAATTCGGCAGTTGACCCAGCCAATTCGGATTTTACCGCTTCCTTCTAATATCTTCTGAGCTGCTGCAGCCGGTAGTGTCACGACAGCGGTTTGGGTACCTCTGTAGGCTTTGCGGATCTTGATTGTCTCTGGTGGTATTTCGCAGAGCTCCTTGTTTACCGTATGCAGGGCAGCCTGAATATTCTCCTTTGTTGTGGTGTCATCTAGGTATCGGATCTCAATGTCTTCTTGTGGCCCTTTGCAGATCACTTTGGCCTCCTCCTTAAGAATGTTTGCGATGGTCTGTTGCAGGACTTGGCCTTTGTCTACGCTCTTCCGGGAAATCGTAATCAGCAAGTCCCCGCTTCTGGTCTTGTTGATCTTGTCCACCGTTGTGCGAACCTGCTCTTTAGGGACGTCCTTCTTTATGCGACGCAAAATCTCGGCGTACTTTGCTTTCTCGGCCGGGCGGATGATCAGTGCGTCGGGTCTGATCCATTTGAGCGGTTTTTTGCGCTTAGGCTCCGCCCTGGGCTTCTTTGGAGGCTCCTTTGGGAGCTGATCTTTGGCTAGCTTCCGTTTCTCTTTCCTTGTGTGGACATCTTTCCAATCAGTCGCGTCTTTTTTTTCGGCGTTCTGCTTCATCACGTTTTTCGGAGGACTTGGTTTCAAGTCCTTTCTCTTCATCAATCGCCCATCTATTCCATCTGGGGAGTTTCGGTCCTTCCTCTTGTTAGACTTGTTGGAAGTATGACCTTCGTCTTTAGCATCAGATTCACCGTCACCATCGCCTCCAGTGTCCATTGATTCTTCGATCTTCACAGTAAGTTGACTGCTCTTCTCCGGCGTAAGACGAGGAGTGAGTCGTCGAGGTGACTGCCATTCTTCGTCCAGTTTTTTAAACCTTCGAAGGGCGTTAACTACCCCGGTTGCCTTGGCCTTTACCTCTTTATGGATATTAACCTTTGATTGGACAAACTCATGCAGTTCGCTGGTCAGCTTTTCGAGGCGTTCCAGCGCTTGCGTCTGCTTCATCTCAGCGCTTGCTGTAATCGCTGCTTCTTGGGCGTGAGGCCCACTAAGACTCCTGTCCTTTTCTTGTTTTTTCGTTTCTTCCATGATTTTGAGTGATACTCCAAAGCAAAAGGTCGTCTCCGAACGTGATGCCTCCGGAAGTGGAGGGGTGATCACTCTTACAGCTACCTTCATTGCTATAAGAGCTTTCGGTCATTGAAGCGAGAAATCTCAACCGTTTTTTTTTTCTCAACATGTTTTTCTCAACATTTTTTTCATCAGATGCTACAATGGCGTCCGTGACTTTTGGGACACCCTGTCAATATATATATACTAGCGGTTTTCCGCCCGCTTCGCTGGGCGAATTGAAAAGGAAATAGATTAAATTTTATGTTTCATTTTTATTTATTTTTTTTTTTGTTTTTTATATCTCAAATTTCTTTTCTATATCTCATGTGTTTAGATAATGCAATGCTTTTAATCTGTTACATTTTCGCGATCCCGTAATAAGAAAAATTCATCGGTTATGTGATCAGCAAAAATAAAATGTATGTAAAATTCTTAGTCCGTTGACTGAATAGCTATATCCGAACAAAAACAGTTTCACTGTAAAAAAAATCACGCCAAGTCCACGTTCATAAGACTATTAAGAAAAAAAATTTTTATTTCTTTACAAAAAGATATAAAATAAAAAATTAAAAAATCCAAGTAACCGATATGGTTGTATATGATTTTCGGCAATTAAAAAAAATTTTGTTGTAAATTTAAAAATTAAAAGAAACAATTTTGGAACGTATTTAGTGTGCGTGTTTATGAAATATTTCACTTTTTATGAAATTCCTAAAATCTATCTACTAGGACTTTTAAAAAAAATTGAAGTACACAATGACGCACACCAAGTACGTTCCAAAATTGTTTCTTTTAATTTTTAAATTTACAACAAAATTTTTTTTAATTTCCGAAAATCATATACAACCATATGGGTTACTTGGATTTTTTAATTTTTTATTTTATATTTTTTTGTAAAGAAATAAAAATTTTTTTTCTTGATAGTCTTATGAACGTGGACGGCGTGATTTTTTTACAGTGAAACCATTTTTGTTTGGATTTCAGTATTTTTTGTAATTACAATAAAAATTGACAATTTTAATTTAATACATTTCCGGTGGCAAACTATCCCCTTTAAGCTATAGTTCATGTAAAAGTTATTCTTGCGCCGCCTGGCGTGTGTAATTGCAAGCTGTCAAATATCTTTTTTTCACTGTAGTTTCCCATCTATTATAAGATTAGCATGCACCCTTATATTATTTAGTCTCTGGCCGTCCGCTTTTCACATAAGAAAAAAGTTAAAATCTAAAAATCTGGGTCGCTATAGTTTGTGCTGATTATTTTTAATAATTTTAAATAGAAATTATAAAGATAATTGATAATAATCAAGTAATACGCGTAATAAAAAGCATGAAGTACTATTATAAAATATCATATAAAAAAAAAATCAAAGTAAATTTGAAAAAAAATTTGTAACCTCAAAAAACCGTTCTGCTTACGGTATATACACACTCGGTAGTCTGGCTTGAGAACGGAACTTGGCGCCAGACTCTATCGAGTCTGTTTATGTAATGTTAAATTTTGGAAACGTTACAATGACTTTTTTGCCGCTGCCAAAGGGACGATTGTTGTAAGAAAATATCACTATTAAGTAAGAAAAATGTTTAAATCCGTTGACCTTGGAGGCCATCCCGGTATTTGTCTGTTTCTCTTGAGATTCTATCAAATTTTATATTTGTAGGAACTGTATTTGAAGAATATAAATTTTTTGACAATTATCACTCCCGCACTCCTATTTGGGGGAGGAACTTCGTAAAATCCTATTCGAGATGATTTCTACATTATAAATAAAAGATTCCAACAAAACTTCGAGTCTATAAAAACGATTGATTGGAAATGAGAAATTTTCATTTTTAACGCCCCCACAATCCCTTTTGAGGTTAGAATTCGCGAAAATCCATTTTCAGCTGAACTTGACATCGTACACGAAGATTCCTACCAAATTTAGAATCTGCAGCAGTTACAGTTTGGAAATTAAAATTTTAGATTTTAATACCCATCGCCGCAATCCCTATCGGAAGTAGAATTTGTTGGAATCCGTTTTGAGATGATCTCCTCATGACAAATGAAAGATTCCGACCTAATTTCGTGTTTGTAAAAGTTACAGTTTGAAAATAGAAATTTGAAATTTTAACACCCAGCCCCGCAATCCCTGTCGGAAGTAGAATTTATTGAAATTCGTTTTGAGATGATCTCTACATGACAAATAAAAGATTCCTACCAAATTTAAAGCTTTTAGAAGCTATATTTTAGAAATTAAGATTTTTTTTGTCATCACCCACCCTCGCAATCCTTATTGGGGGTGATTCGTCGTAAAATCCGCTCTTAGATTATTTCCACACCACATGTAGAAGATTTTTACCAAATTTGGAGTCTATAAGAGCTACATTTTACAAACGGGAAATTTTCATTATCAACGCCCCCGCAATCCCTTAACTGAACTAGTTATCATACACGAAGATTCTCACCGAATTTGGAGTCTGTAGAAGTTACAGTTTGGAAATGAAAATTTTAGATTTTAACACCCACTTCCGCAATTCCTATCGGAAGTAGACTTTATTGAAATCCATTTTGAGGTGATCTCTACATAAAAGATAAAAAATTTCTACCAAATTTAGAGTTTTTAGAAGCTATATTTAGGAAATTAAGATTTTTTATTGTTAACACTCACCCCCACGATCATTCTTGGATTTGATTCGTTGTAAAATCCATTATTAGATCATTTTTAAATCACATATAGAAGACCTCTACTAAATTTGGAGTTTATAGGAGCTATAGCTTGGAAATTAAAAATTTTAATTGTTAACACCCACCCCCGCAAACTCCTGTGAGGTATCTTAAAATTCGTTCGTATATTATTTCTACATCTCTTAGCGAAAATTCCTACCGAATTGGAGTCTGTAGAAGCTATAGATTGAAAATTAAAAATTTTCATTGTTAATAGCCATCCCCGCAACCCCCTGTGAGGTAAGATATCCTAAAATTCGTTTATAAATTATTTTTACATCACTTACAGAAAATTCCTACAAAATTTGGAGTCTGTAAGAGCTATAGCTTGAAAATTAAAAATTTTCATTGTTAGTACCCACCCCCGCAACCCTCTCTGGGGTGAGATATCGTAATATTTGCTTATAGATTATTTTTACATCTCTTACAGAAGATTCCTTACAAATTTGGAGTCGATAGGAGCTATAGTTTAAAAACGGGAATTTTTCATTGTTAATGCCCCCGCAACCCCCTTGTGGGTGGAATTTCGGAAAATCCGTTCTTAGCTGACCTCTACCCAGTGAAAGGAATATTCCTACCAATTTTCGAGTCTCTAGGTCTTATAGTTCGAGAGATATCGTGATGAGTGACTATATCTGTAGAAAGTCTTATATATATATACTAGCTGATACCCGCCCGCTTCGCTGGGCATACAATAAAATTTTATGTTGTAACCTAGATGAAAAATATAAACAAAATGATTAATTTCAAAAAGATAATTAATATAAATTTTGAATTAGAGAAAAGTGATTGTTTATGATAACCGGTGTTAGCGAGTATTAAATACATGAGAAAAGTATTTTATTATTAATAATCAATCAATCAATGGGTCAGTTAGTCAGTAAATCTGTCATTAGACAGATTTCCGCATCACCCATGACGTACTGTGTAATGAGATGCGTTCCCATTATAATAATGTTATCCTAAACATTTAGTCTAGACCGGATAGGTCAAATGGTAGAAGTAACCGACATGTCACCGGAAGGTTCTGGGTTCGAATCCCTGTCCGAGCTATCTGAATTTTTTCTCGCATATTCTGTAAACTCTTATTAAGAAGGTCCTTCCTATTTCTTTCTCAATCTCTTCCTCCTCCAATTATTCTGTTACGTGAATGTTGGAACGATTCACGTAATAATTATCCGTAACTCTATTCTTTTCCGCTTCATAGTATTATTTAATTTTAAAAATGTCAATAATTTTTTTAATTTTAAAAATGTTAATAATAAAATACTTTTCTCATATATTTAATACTCGCTAACACCGGTCATCACAAACAATCACTTTTCTCTAATTCAAAATTTATATTCATTATCTTTTTGAAATTAACCATTTTGTTTATATTTTTCATCTAGGTTACACCATAAAAATTTATTGTATTCCTATCGAAGCGGGCGGGTATCAGCTAGTTATTAATAAATTCATAACAAATTAAGTGGTATTAAAAATATATTTATTATTACTCATTTTATTAGAAATTATCTTAAATCGACCGTTTTTATAATAATTTAACGATATCGTTGTAAAATTTTAGAGAAGACGCATCAGACACAATTTACCATTTTAATTTTAATCATTAAAATCAGTATAATCATTTAACAATATCAACTTGATAATATTTATGTTTAATTTATCTGTGTTATGATATAATCGAGTTCATCCTTCATGATTATTCCAATACATATAAGTTATTTCAGTTATTAATGATTTAGCTATTCTTTCTTAAACAACGTATGATTATGAATTCCTACTGTCCCAACAGTCAATCGATAAAATTTAAAATCAATCATTTTGACAGTTATTATAGCAACGGTAACCATGATAACGGTAACCATGGTAACGGCAACCATGGTAACGGTAACCATGGCAACGGTAACCACGGCAACGGTAACCATAGCAACGGTAACCATGGCAACGATAACCATGACAATGGTAACCATGGCAACGGTTGATTAGCGTGGGTGGTTGTAGGGGGGTTGAGTTCGATAATTTACGGGTGCCACTGATGGTTTCTTAGATTAGAGGGTCAAAATGATATTTCGCTCCCAAAAAAAGAGAGAGATATAGGGAAGGGGAAAGATTATAGGGCACGGGAGGGAAGGAGAAGAATGAGAGGGAGGGGAGTGGAGGGCATATGTGATGGTAGACGAAAAATTCATTTTGGCTAGGAATTGCGTAAAATCCGTTCTTAGTGAGCGTCTACATCACGAATGGAGTAACTATGCTAAATTTCAAGTCAATCGGGCGAATAGTTTCAGAGATCTCGTGATGAGTGAGTGGTATTTCGCTTATATATATATAGATATATATATATATATATATATAGAAGAAGAAGATTTCATTTTGGTATTCTAACTTTATAGTTAATCTATATTTCAATCTATAACTCTAGTAAATACTTTCGTTTCCTTAGTTTCAACTCATTGCATACAGCAGATTCTTATCAAATTTGGAGCTTCTAGGAGCTACAACACAGAAATTTGAATTTTTCATTGTTAAGACCCACCCCCGCAACCCCCTGTGAGGTAGGATATCGTAAAATTCGTTCATTAATTATTTTTACATCACTTACAAAAATTCATACAAAATTAAGAGTCTGTAGGAGCTTTAGCTTGGAAATTTTTAATTTTCATTGTTAACGCCCACCCCCGCAATCCATATTGGGAGTAGATTGTCATAAAATCTGCCCGTAGATCATTTCTACATCACATATAGGAGATTCCTACTAAATTTGGAGTCGATAGGAGCTATAGTTTAAAAATGAAAATTTTCCATTGTCAATGCCCCCGCAACCCCCCTTGTAGGTGGAATTTCGTAAAATCTGTTCTTAGCTGACCTCTACTCGGCGAAAGGAATATTCCTACAAAATTTCAAGTCTCTACGCCTTATAGTTCCAGAGATATCGTGATGAGTCAATAAATAGGCGAAAATCTCTTATATATATATATAGATTTAAATAAAATATATAATCAACGTGAATATATTAATTATACTAACTTTTATAAGTTGGAGGCCCTCTTCTTCATACAACTAACTAACGAATACTAAACGTATCATAACCAATAAATACTAAACAAAACACAATCGATTAAATGAGAGACAGATTCTTTTTTGTTTTTAAACAAAAGATAGCGTAAATAAATGACACAAAACCGTTGCTATAGACAATAATTCATATCACAACCTTGTGGATGCGTGGGTAGATGCGTGGGTGGATGTGTGGGAGTGCATGGATGGATGCGTGGGAGGGTGTGTGGAAACGCGTTTATAAGCATTGAAGTGACGTTAGACATTTTGCCGGTCTTTATGCACTCGAACATGAAGAAGAAGTGATGTTCATTTGTTTTAGTAGCAGAAACAAATGACTATCCACATAAATTTAAAAAAAAATGGTAAAGGGTTGATGGAATTCAAAAAATGAATAGCCTAAAACCTTCTACAATTAATTCCGCGTCGAATGGTCATGGTCTCATGCCGATCGGTTCAGATGTTTTCAAGTTTATCGGTATCAAAAAAAAAAGTTGCTTATATATATATATATATATATATATATATATATATATATATATATATATATATAGCATATATATATATATATATATATATATATATATATTAGAGTGTTTCGAAAAAACAAACTATTTTTTTTATTTCGAAGAACTTTGAAAATTCTTCAGAGTATCCCTAATCGAAGACATTGTGAAAATCTCAGCCCTTAATATTAATATATAGAGGTGGCTGTAATTAATTTTTTATTTCCATTTAAATAACATAGAAAAAAATTTTTTTTTACTTTTGAATTTTGCTAGTCAACAACAAAGCATTTTATAGCTATGATCGATACATATTCTTGTAGGAAATTTAACGATCTACAAAAATTGTCTGAATGAATATATGCGTACGGAGAACCATTTCGGAGTTATCAGGCCTTAAACATCGATCTGTTTAAAAAAATAATAATATTTATTTATAAATACGAAAAATCGACTTAAATCACTTAAATAAACAATATTATATATCAAAAAATTAAAATGATAAATTTATGATAAAATTTCATGAATTACGAAGTTATAATTTTTCACTATTTTTAAAAAATTTTTTGCTTTTTTAAAAATAAATTATAAACATGAAAAAGAAAATTATTTATTAATTGATAAAATTTATGAATTATCATATTTTTTAAATTGTCATATACTGTTATTAACGAAATAGTTTTAAAAATTCTAGGTTATGTAATTTAACTCAGTGCTATATAGTTACATAGTACTTCAATTGAACAATCAATTTTTATTGAATTGTTAGTATGATTTTTATAGAAATGATAATACATTAATTATTTCCGCTTTCTGCCGTCACAAACCCGTCTCTTTCAGAGCTTTTTTATCTTACATTACTTCGTAGTAAAACAACGTAATTGTTAATGTTTTAAACTAAAATTAGTTTAATATTATATTTAATTTATTTATAATTATTTGTAATTGTGTTTATAAAATCTCATTGTTAAGCTTAAGATGGAGAAGCAAATTTATTTAATTGGTTATCAAATTACGAAGTATTTATTGAATTCTAACAATTGAATAAAATTATGTTTTTAAACGTTTTTTTTTTCAGTATTACCTTTTCTTAAATTGGTCAGTAATTATTTTGAATATTTTTAGTTATTCTTGAATACAAGTTAAATATTTAACATTTTTCTTTTTTATTTTTATAATATTAATTACAAATCCTGACTAACTTGAATGTCTCACACTTATTTTCTGTGCGTAACTTATACTGTGTCTGATATATTTTAAAATTTTTGGTTTTCTTTCAATCTCCGAGGATTCAAAAATTAAACTTTTCATATTTTGCAGACGAAATTCAAAGTGATGAGAATAATACTGGATTATTCCAGCTTCAGACCATAAATCGAATACATTCTTAACCGTAATTAATGCACTTTTCTTAATAGTCAAGCTTTGAGAACAATGATAATGAAAGAAAAGAGACATAACCTCTTTTAAGCCCGGCAGTTTGCTTCCTACAAATTTTGTAATTTGATAACCAATTAAATAAATTTACTTCTCCATCTTAAGCTTAACAATGAGATTTTATAAACACAATTACAAATAATTATAAATAAATTAAATATAATATTAAACTAATTTTAGTTTAAAACATTAACAATTACGTTGTTTTACTACGAAGTAATGTAAGATAAAAAAGCTCTAAAAGAGACAGGTTTGTGACGGCAGAAAGCGGAAATAATTAATGTATTATCATTTCTATAAAAATCATACTAACAATTCAATAAAAATTGATTGTTCAATTGAAGTACTATGTAACTATATAGCACTGAGTTAAATTACATAACCTAGAATTTTTAAAACTATTTCGTTAATAACAGTACATGACAATTTAAAAAATATGATAATTCATAAATTTTATCAATTAATAAATAATTTTCTTTTTCATGTTTATAATTTATTTTTAAAAAAGCAAAAAATTTTTTAAAAATAGTGAAAAATTATAACTTCGTAATTCATGAAATTTTATCATAAATTTATCATTTTAATTTTTTGATATATAATATTGTTTATTTAAGTGATTTAAGTCGATTTTTCGTATTTATAAATAAATATTATTATTTTTTTAAACAGTTCGATGTTTAAGGCCTGATAACTCCGAAATGGTTTTCCGTACGCATATATTCATTCAAACAATTTTTGTAGATCGTTAAATTTCCTACAAGAATATGTATCGATCATAGCTATAAAATGCTTCGTTGTTGACTAGCAAAATTCAAAAGTAAAAAAAAATTTTTTTCTATGTTATTTAAATGGAAATAAAAAATTAATTACAGCCACCTCTATACATTAATATTAAGGGCTGAGATTTTCACAATGTCTTCGATTAGGGATACTCTGAAGAATTTTCAAAGTTCTTCGAAAAAAAAAAATAGTTTTTGTTTGAAACATTCTAATATATATATATATATATATATATATAGCAGCATATATATATATATATATATATATATATATATATATATATATAGTAGTATATATATATATATATATATATATATATATGTATGTATGTAAATTTTTCAACCAATGGTATTTTTTGAACTTACTTGACTAATTATGACATATGATTGCAAAATCAAGTGAGAATTACACCATGAGAACTAATGTTGATTCCTAACGTAATCTATCTAAAAATAACTTTTTAAGATTATAAAGAGAATTTATCAGGCGAGCAAAGTGAGACTCTACATTGACGAAAATTTCACTTAATTAGTATATTACACATCTAGGGAAGTAAAGTAAGAAATGTCTCAGATCACATGTAATTGTTCATGATCAACAAACATGTGATCTGAGGCTTTCTTATTTACTTTCCGTGGAGTGTATACTATTTTTTTGTCCGACGAAGGCGGAAAGCGGCAACCCTCGCGGTTTCGGAATCACTGTTAAATCACAGTGAAATTTTAGTGAGATTATAGTAAAAAGATAGTGCGACCATGATGAAATTACGGTGAAATCACCATAATTTTGTGCCATTCGGTTACTGTAGTTTTATGGTCATCTCACAGTGGTAATGCTGTGAGTTTAGAGTGGTACCACTGTGAATTTACAATGAATCCACAGTGAATCTACGGTGAATTCACAATGAATCCACAGTGAATTTACGGTGAATTCAATAATGAATCCAATAGTGAATTTATGGTGAATTCACAGTGAATTCACCGGGGTAAAAATAATTGTATATAATTATTTCCATGAAAAAAAAAATATCTGTCGGGAGCAGGAATCGAACCGCGAACCTCATACTCGGAAGACTGACTTGCTACCAATTGACCTAAGAGAACATCGCGAGAAAATATGTTCGTGTGAACTACAAGTCCTGCATATGTTATATAAATGACTATTTTTTTTTCGTTACATATAATTATATAAGAATCATAAATAATTTTTCGAAATTGCAAAACCATCTCATATTATTACATATAATTATATATTAATCATATATAATTATTCGAAATCGCAAAAACCATTACATATAATTATGTATAATTATACATGATTATATATAGTTATATATAATTATACATGATTATATATAATCACAAAAACCATTATACATAATTATATTTAAATTAGATGTAATTATATATTAATCATATACAATTTTCTTACCCCGGACCCAATGAGTTCACAGTGAAATTACTATGAATTTACAGTGAAACTATCATGAACTAACGGTGTTACAACTATCAGATCATTCTGAAGTCACGGTTAAATCATGGTAAAACGACGGTGAAATCACAGTGAAATTACTATGAATTCACTGTGGAACTATTGTGAACTCACGGTGTTATCTCTGTGAGACTACCATGAATCTACAGTGATACCACCACTAAACCATAGTGACGAAATGGCACAAAATCACTGTGAATTCACTATGAAATTACCGTGAACCCACAGTAGATTTACGGTGAAGACGATTTCACTGTGAATTCACTGTGATTTCATAGTAATTCCGAAACTGCGAGGGTTAACTTTGTTTAGCGCAGCGGGACGAAAGTTGCTACTTTCCGCCCGGAGGGCAAAAAAGTATATTTCACAAAAAAAAAACTAGATACGATTATAGACATTAAGCCATACGGTTAATCATTATTTTTATAATATACATAATCTTGATAAACAGAAAAATAGTAATTTCTACTTTTGATGAATCGCTTCGTAATGAAAGCTTTCATAAATTTATGATTTTAGCAAGTGAAATATTATATTGATGAAGAAAATAAAATATATAAATTCTATGACAATTAGAACTTAATTTAAGCGAAAAATTTTATTGTGATTTGCTATTATTAAGTAACCACGAACAAGCAAAGTTTTGTGTGACTTGTATATGACGACATGGCACTAATAAACATTAAGTTAGCGCTCTAAATACGGTATTAGATTACGGTTTTCAATCATATATGGTTAATTAGAATTTGTCTTCGGACACTCAGTGATCAAAGTCAATTTGCAAAAACTGATAATTCCTCATTGGTTTTATTGAAAGACTTATTTAAGACGAAAATGTTAAAGTGAATAAAGCGATCAGCAACATAAACTAAAATTTGAACTTTAAAATTGGAAATTCTAATCGACGCGATTTATGCAACTCTTGACTATATAGAGATCGAGGGCGCTAGACTTTATCGAATTAAAATATTTTCAAATAGATGGTTTCTATAAAACTTTCAACTAATAAATGATGAAATATTTAAATAAAGAATTATAGAAATAAAAAATACGTAAATTTGTAATTGTAAAGAAGCGTTATTGTATTAAATTCGGAAAATTCAATGTTTAAAAAGTCGTTCTATAAAATAAAATAAAACATTTAACATTAAAAATATCAGAAATTATAAAATTTAGGACAAGAAAATTTGAAAGTATTTTATTACTTAATTTAAAAGACTTTCGAACAGAATTGTATTTGACTGGAAATTTTCTGATGATTAAATACAGTTTAGTCGATTAGAGAAAGGCAAGTATCGAAAATACAATGAATGATTTTATCTCTGAAAATATAAGACATTAAAATTCTATAATTTATAATTTTGACAAATTATCAAATTTGTAGAGTGATCTCGAATGAATATTGTCCATAATTTTGTGAAATTTCAATATTGTATTTATTTTTACAGTTTTAATATCTAATTTGGTATTTAGCTTGGCTTATAAGTTTCTAAATCTTTAAAGATTATTTTTTAGTCAATAACACCAACAGATTATTTTCTCTAAATATTTTAAAGAAAAAAAAATGTTGCCTCATAAAAACGTCATATAGCTTTATTAATTCGGCTGTATAAAACATATTTTCATTTTTTTGGTATAACCTTATAATTGTATCAACTATATTATATACATTGATTATTCAGTATAATTCTGTATTATTTTTATGTTACACGAACGTGTTCATATTAGTGACATTGAATACGGCTCAATTATAGTAATATTCACGCCAATGACCGACTAGGGGGAGATATCGTCATATCCCGGATAAGCATATAGGAAACCATCGAGTAATATGCCTCACTTGGCTTATTATATATTATTTTGCTTGTATCAACGGAAATTGCTATGCTGGACAATAAAGTAACTTTGTTTGTTTTGTATTATTGATTATCTGTAAGAGAAAAGGGTCTATTAACTATAGTATATTTTCTATAAAATTTCCGTTTCATATTTGCCTCATAAAAAAAAAAATTTATTTTTGCAAACCTGAATAATTATCATAACAAATAAAATCGAATTATCGTTAAAAATAGAAAAAAATAATTTTGGTGTGAAATTTCATTCCGATAAATATTTACCAATTTATTAATAAAATAAATAATGATAAAATGAGTAAACATAATTATTCAAATTTACATTCAAGTCAATACATTCATAATGACCATTAAAAATTGATTTTGAAAGTTTTTTCTTAAGTCGAAAGAGTTGATTAATTTTAGAAACATATGTGCTTTATATTCGCATTTGTAAGTAATTATAACGTCAAAAAATACGAAGAAATATACTATTAATGAGCCTTATTGTCGATCTGGAGAGTGTTGCAAAGTGATATGAGCGATACGGCATGCGGATAACCATTATGTTATGCGTTTTTGTTGGTATAGCATTTCACATGAGTATACTTTTGTAGATATCGAGAAACTAATAAATTTTTGACAGTAAAATTATAATAAACTATTGTAAAAATCTTAAATTATTACGACTGTAATTTATCAACAATAAATTTTGTTTCTTGCATTAAAAAATTTATGGCTACAATTAAAAATATTTATTTATTTATTTATTTGTAAAGAATCGCCCTCGTTTCTTTACAAAATATTCGAAATATATTTCGAATATTTGAATTCATTATAACAATATTTTCTAAGAATAACGATTAATATAATAGTTATGTATTTAAAAAAAAATATTGTTATTGACAAGATATATTTTAGTTAGTTACAATCAGTGATCTGGCAGGTTATCCCTTTCCCAATTCCTAAACAAGCATGTGACCTAATTGTTAATTGGCTGGCAGATATCGGGCCGCGCTCTGATTACGAGTAACATTCTTCGATAATTTATATATATATATATATATATATATATATATATATATATAGCATATATATATATATATATATATATATATATATATATATATATTAGACTGCGTCAGTATAAAAAAACTTTTTTTTTTTTTTGAGTAAATGCATCTAAAAAGTTTCTTTGTTAGACCAAAAAAAACCTCCTAAAAGATGAGCTTGATATCTTGAAAATTGAGCTGGCGCATGGGGGTCTCCTTTCCCATTTAAAATACATTGAAAAAAAACTTTTTTCTGTATTTTCATTGTAAATCGTCAAAAAATTTTTTTCGAATTTTCCATTTCGTTATCTTGTAGGAAATTGAATTCTCTACAAAAAAGGTCTCGTTCATTTTTTCGCTAAAATGCATAGGAAAAAAAAAGTTACAGGGCTTTAAAAAACGAAAATTATAAAAAGTCAAAAATAACTTTTTTTTTTGTTTTTCGACAACAAATTATTTTATTTCGTAGAATTCTTTACTTAATTTATCTATATTCAGTCTGTCAATTATATCTAAATTTGATCTATATATAGAAGAAAAAAAAATATATTTATTTATATTATATTTTTATATTATATATGGGGCATTCCATGCCAAATCGATCACTTTTGAACCCGACCCTTTTCGATTTTTCTGAAATTTTGGTATTTTTCTCTACCCTATTGAAAACAATTTTCAGAATTTTTTCAAATTTTTTTACCCGATCAAAAAAAAGTTACGAGTTTTTTAAAAAAGACAGCTTTTTTTTTGTTAAATAGCCATAACTTTTTTGAAAATTAACCTATTGGAATGATTTTTTTATGGAAATTTTTGTTTTTAAATGTACTTTTTAGAAAAAAAATAAAAATAATAATTCGCATTCATATTCAGCGTTTTTTTTTTGAAAATTTTTGAAAAAAACGAAAATTTCGGGATGATTGACATTTTTGATCTTCGATTTTTTTTTTTTTTATAAAAAACTTCATTATTTTTTGCGAATTTCCTGAAATTTTCATGAATTTTTTCTGTCTATTTTTTTTTAGAAATGAAAAAAAAAATTATTTTTTAAATGTTTGTTTTTTGTTATACCACTCTGAAAATTTTTTAGCAGATTTTGAAAACTTTAAAATCTGAGAAAAAATATAAAAACAAAAATTAAAAGTGACAATCATCGATAACATTTGATTAATTGCCAATAAAGTTAGATAAAAAATTGAAAGAAATATTGAATTATTTTTTCGTATTTTATTATTTTCGTATATAATAATTCTATAAACAATAAAAAATTCTATTGTTTTCAATAGGGTAGAGAAAGATATCAAAATTTCAGAAAAATCGAAAAAGGTCGGGTTCAAAAGTGGTCGATTTGGCATGGAATGCCCCATATATAATATAAATAAATACATTTTTTTTTCTTCTATATAAAGATCAAATTTAGATATAATTGACAGACTGAATATAGATAAATTAAGTAAAGAATTTTACGAAATAAAATAATTTATTTTCGAAAAACAAAAAAAAAAAAATATTTTTGACTTTTTATAATTTTCGTTTTTTAAAGCCCTGTAACTTTTTTCCTATGCATTTTAGCGAAAAAATGAAAGAGACCTTTTTTGTAAAGAATTTAATTTTCTATAAGATAACGAAATGGGAAATTTGAAAAAAAAAATTTTTTGACGATTTACAATGAAAATACAGAAAAAAGTTGAACGAAAAAAAATATTTAGTAATCTTTTTTAAAATACTAACAATAACAATGCTCAACGAATTTTATGTGTATTTCTGTTACTTCTGGATGAGTATAGGTATATGAACTCGGGAGTTGAAAATTAATTCAATTAAATTATAAAGAGTTCTTGCTCATTTAATAAACTATACATGATATGGTTAGGCATTTTAAATAAGTTTATTGAATAAGTTCATTAAGTGAAATCAATGGTGAATTAAGTATTTAGATTATTTGTTTGAGCATAAAAATATTTTAGTATCCTCATTAATATTATATGAAAAAATTATAGCCATTGCACATCATTAATACAAAAACTATATAAAAAAAAAAAAAAAAAAAATTTAGTTTTTTGGATATAAATATTTTTTTCGAAAATTAAAAACATTTTTTTGTATAAAATTAATAAAAGAAGGAGTTTCATATATGTTTTGAGTCAAGTTTAATGTAATCTAACACATGTGTGTAATAACATTCTTCCTATGAGATTTTTTTGTACTGAGTTTCCGCTATTATACGACGATTCCTCTATTACTAAACTCTTTTATTCCCTTCCATTAATTTTATTTACAATGTAATAAAAGTTTGTGTCTCTAAGTGTCAGTCGAATATTTTATTTTGATAAATAATTTTGTCCATCGAATTTCAATTTTATTTTACAAAAATTATACTACTATTTGATTAGAGAACCATACACCTACTTAAAAAACAACTTACCATTTTTGTTTATATATTAAGATTATCGAACAATTATTTATCCTATCACTTTAGCTCTTAAACAAGACAGAAAACAAACACTTGAATTTTCCTTGATTATCAATAAGTGATTATTTATAAATATATTAACCACTTTTATATTAGTTTATTAAAGAATAATTGATTGTAATATTAGAAAACGATGGATGAGGTGCAGTGATAGCAGCCAACAAAAATTCGCGCTCCGGTAAACTAAAGAACGAGTGATCACGGTTGTATGAATGTTCCCCTTCTGTCAGTCGGTTGATACCCCACTGTGAATACAACGGTTGAGTCCCACCACATACTTTTATAGTTATTGAAGCAGTGGGAGAGCTGGATAAAAATTCCCTCATGCTCCAAATTAAGCCTTTTAAAATTGTCTATGTGATATCATGTCGCTCAGAGCCATATCATAGATATTTTTTTCCGTTTATCGGTATGATTTCTTCCGAGATAATATCCTTTAGTGAAAAAATGAAAAAATTATTTTTAAAAATTTTTTAAAATTGTTCTAATTAATATGTTATTAAGATGAAGTTCTTTATCAGATTATTTTATAATAAACTAATTTAATATTGAATAATTTTGTTAAAATTCAAAATAATAAGTTTAAAGTTAAATCCATATTCATAATTATTAGTCATGGTATTTTATAAATCTTTATTTGAATTTTCCTAAGAATAAAACGATATCCTTAAAAAGTTTCGCATACAAACATTGTAATTATTTAGAAAATATTAAATAAAATCTATAAATAATTCGTAGAGTGCGAATATGTATAATGTTCGATAAGTAAGTAAAATTCTTTATCTATTCTTCTTAAAGTAAATTTCTTCAAAAATGTTCTTACCATCAAATAAAAATAGAGAAAATTACCCCGATAGCCAGTGCTTTCTTAACAAAAGTATACTATATATATAGTTGACTCTCCAGAGTTACAGTGAACTTTACATCAAGTTTGCGGTAATTCTTCACTGAATAACAGTTGTAAGCAAATTGATGAAAAAAAATAATGTCATTCGGCCTCACCCAAAATGGAAGGTAGATTTCATTCTGTATAAAATTCTCTTTATTTTCGCTATTATAATTAGTTGAAAACCGAATTTTTTAAATTAATTACAAAATAAAGAAGTTCTGCAAAAGTTTTTTATTGGTGTATTTACTATTTGGATAATTATCTTGAACTAGTTCGAAGATGAGCAAAATCTGACTAAAAATACTACATAGAAAAAAAGATTTCTTGACTGGAGAATAAAATTCTTGGCTCAAGTAAATTTTAGAGTGCCCGAAGGAAGACCGAAGTTGTCTTGGCCGAAGTAAAAATTTTTCTTGAAATTCTATTCTTGGTGGAAGTAATTTTTCTTAATTCAAATTATCATAAATACTTGATACAATAAATTTTTATATTGGATCAAGATCTTTAGATACTTTAGGGAAGCAGCGTCACCTACTTCAGCTGAGAAAAAAATTTTTTCACCTTGAGAAAATTTTTCTCTTGAATATTTGATACCCATTTTAGATTATTTTAGCACGCAATTATACATATTGAATGAAAGAAAATAGTTCAATATTATTTGATCTTCCCATTTGAAATATTCGTCAATAAAAATATTAATGAAAATTTATTATCGAGATATTTAATTTTTTAGAGCAACAGGAAAATTTTCTCAAGACAAGAAAATTTACATCTGTCAAGAACTTAATTTTTTGGAGCAAGAGAAAAATTTTCTCAGAACAAGAAAATTTTCTTGATTTAAATAAATTGTCTTGGATCAAGATACGTATTTCTTGAAGCAAGAGAATTAATTTTGTTGGAATAAGTGAAATTTCTTGTGTCAAAAAAAAAATTTTTTTTCGCCCAAGGAAATAATTAGCAAGAAAAATATTTTCTTGGTTCAAGTGAACCATTCTTTCTGTGTATTTAATATTTAATTGTAGTTATAATATCGAAAGATGACAAGGTCGATTATATGATATGTTATGTTTTATGTTATATATATACATCTATATGTACATTTTTTAACCAATGGTATTTTTGGAACTTACTTGACTAATTATGACATATATGATAGCAAAATCAGGTGAAAATTCCATCATGAGAACCAATGCAATAGTTAGATTCCTAGCGAAATCTACCTAAAAAACTGTAAAAGTTATTGCAGTGAATTTATGAAAAAGTTATACTTACGTACTTGTGTATACTACAAGTTTCCCTTTAACTTGTATTCAGTTACCGAGTGTAGATTTCGATCAGCTTGTATCCAAATGTTGCTCACCAAAAAACTTACTGTAAACTTGGTATCAAATGGACTCTTAACTATGGATGACCAATTGGTTGCATTAGTGCAATACTGGCTATCTACTCTGATATCTTTATTTTCTGTGCAAGAACATGCAATTTAGTATTTCTAGTAAATTATCGTAAAGTTTACGGGAAGTCTTTCTGAATCAAAGTTGTGTACAATTTGATGAAAATATATGGCTGGAATTGGAATGCAAGTAAGTACTTTTAATGCAATTCGTAAAATCTATTTACCAGGACTTTAAAAAAATTAAAATACACAATGACGCACACCAAGTATGTTCGAAAATTTTTTTCTTAATTTTCAAATTTACAATAAAATTTTTTTTAATTTCCGAAAATCAAATACAATCATATCGGTTACTTGGATTTTTTAATTTTTTTATTTTATATCTTTTTGTAAAGAAAAAAGAAATTTTTTTTTCTTAATAGTCTTATGAACGTGGACTTGGCGCGATTTTTTCACAGTGAAACAGTTTTTGTTCGGATTTTAGTATTTTTTGTAATTATAATAAAAATTTGCAATTAGTACCAACTTAAATCTCGCGTTGGCTGCATTTTTTATAGCAAACTATCCCCTTGAAGCTACAGTTTATGTAAAAACAATTCCAGCGCACCCTGGCGGATGTAGATGCAAGCTGTGAAATGTATTTTTTTAACTGTAGTTTCCCATCTATTGGAAGATTACCATGCATTCTCGAATTATTTAGTCTGTGGCATGTCACTTTTTACATAGAAAAAAAGTCAGGATCGAAATTTTTGAGCTTCCCGGGAAAAAATGATCAGGACTGATCAGACCTGTTCATATCTGATCAGGCCTGAAATCCGACCTGATCAGGCCTGTTCATGTATGATCAGGCCTGAAATTAGGCCTGATCAGACCTGTCCGTGTCTGTTCATGTCTGAACCGTTAAATATGCTCAGACCTGATCAGACCTGTCCATGCCTGTTCATGTCTGAAATGTTAAATACGCTCAGACCTGATCATGCCTGCTTATGTCTGTTCATGTCTGAAGCATTTAATACGCTCAGACCTGATCAGATCTGATCATACCTGTCCATGCCTGTTCATGTCTGGAGTGTTAAATACGCTCAGACCTGATCAGACCTGTCCATGCCTGTTCATGCCTGCTCATGTCTGTTCATGCCTGTTCATGTCTGAAGCATTAAATACGCTCAGACCTGATCAGATCTGATCAAGCCTGTTCATATCTGAAGTATTAAATATGCTCAGACCTGATCAGACCTGTCCATGCCTGTTCATGTCTAAAGCGTTAAATACGCTCAGACCTGATCAGACCTGTCCATGTCTAATCATGTCTGATCTAGCCTGAAATAGATAAGGATTAAAACTCCATATATCAGCTGACAAGAACTGTTCATGCATGATTTGCCCTCTTAAATGATATTTTAAGTCTGGAAGAAAAATTTTATCGAACTATAGACTGCAGTTCTATTTTTAAAATTAATTTGTTTCGTATGACGTATCAATTTCTATCCCCTTATAAATTTTAAATGTACAACTTTCATCTAAAATTTCGGCTTATATAAGCATAAACTTTTTAATTTTCCATGCCAAAACGATGATTTTTAACGATGAATTTTGACGCAGTAACATAAAATTTTTTACGGTGTTCTATTGAATACGCGAAAAATAAGATTATTTATTAAAAGTTTGAGTTTGATAGCGTGAAAATACCAAAATATATCAGTTGATATCGATAGGCGATAAGTCCTTTCAAGGTGTCTGTTATTATTTTAAGCTACCGCCTTGGTCCATTGCAGTAGTGTCAAAAGCTGCTAAATTGTAGAACACACAAATAATTTTTTATTTCCTATACGTTTTAATTAAAAAAAACTTCAATTTTAAAAGAAAACAATAAAATTATAATTGCGGAATAAACCTTGAAGAAATTTTTTTTACTTTACAGAGAACCATATGTTAATGGATCGAAAAAATACATAGCCGTCCCAAATAAATCACTCTAATATACACAGTGGTAAAAAATTTTTGCGTCATTGCGTCAAAAAATTTTGTGTTAAAAATTTTTGTGTTAAATATTTAACACTTTTATGTGTAAATTTAACATTTATTTTGTTAAATTAACACAAAAAAGTGTTAAATATTCAACATAAAAATTTTTATCACGAAATTTTTTGACGCAATGACGCGAAATTTTTTACTGTGTATAATTAATTATTAATAATTAATAAATTAAGTATAGAACTCCGTTAACTATAAGGATAAGTCATGTATAAAATTTAAATTACTTAAAGTAGTTTGAAAGGTACATTAGAGATAAGATGAGTCATTAGTTCAACAGGTAAAGTATCAGTCTGGAGCGCAACGTACATGGTTCGAATCCCCGTCGGCACCAATTTTTTTTTTTTTTTTTAAACGGCGCTCCGTTTACAACGGATTTAAACATTAATTATGCTATTAATGGAAAACTTGATTGAAAACTGCAATTATTATTTTTTTTCTTAAGATCACATGGATATTTATAGTATCGCAATTTATAATTCATGATTCGAGAACTTTTGAAAATAAAAAATTAAGATTTTAGTTAAAAATTTCATAAAATAATACATGCAAAAACTGAACTAAGTATAAAAACATGATTTTTAAAAATAGGTAATTTAGGATAAAATCATCTGTGTGTAATTGAAAAGAGAAAATTTAAAGGAATGAGAATAGCAGCACAAATAAAGAACGTGCCAGTTTTTAACGTATACAAAGACTATTGAATAAAAATGGAAAAACTCAAGGTTAAATCACTACTGTACCTACGATGCTCTACACCATAGATAAATACAACAAGCAATCGTAAGAAACTAAGAAAAATTGGATGTATAAATTTAACCGTAACTAATTTGGCGCCGAATATTAATTTTTTTTCAAAAACTAAATGCCAAAAAATTGCTCATGAATTGCTCTTTCGATATAAACAATTGCTCCGCTGCTATAATTAATAATTAATTAATTAATCGTAATTAAAAAATCAAAATTTAATTCCCGATTATCTCTAATTGTAAGGACTTATGTTAATTGTAATAAGTGCCAAAAAATTGCTCATCCTTTTTTCTATTGGGAATGATAGTTATTTTGTGCGTAAAATCGTTTGTAATTAATTAATACTATAAATACTTATATTGCACCTTTAAATCTGCGAATGACAATTGTGACGTCATCGTCGCGACAATTTGAAATTATACAGTAAATTTTCTTTCTTGAAATATCTTATACTAATAAAGAAAGTCAGTTTTGTTTGTCCTATTCAATATTGACTCGAAAAAGGTCCGCATGTTAAAAAAATATTAGTAACTAATTTTACAAATTGCTAATTAAATAATTAACTTTTTTAGGATTATTTGTGTATGAAATAAAAAAAGATAATTTTATCTACACTGATCTACAGGTCAATTCTTTATTTTTATTTCATTTCACCATAATTTAGTTTTTAAAATATAATAGATATTATCAAATTAAAACATAAAATAATAATGAAATTTTAATATTAGTTGATTTAGAATTACAAGGGTTAGGTTTTGAAACCAAGTCATCAATTTTTACCCAATTATTGTTGATCGATCTTGTATAAGCTACATAATGACCGACTTTATTCAAATATACTGGTGGAACAAACTCTACTACACCAAATAATAAGTAATTTTTGTCAACTATCTTTAATTTTGTTGGAATACTACGTAAGTTCTCGGTTAATTTAAACGTTGATGAAGTTTTGAGAGAGAAGTCGAAGGTATATAAAAATGACTTATGTCTAAGCTTAAAAATACATTATATAGTAAAAGTAGATTTTTGGACAGAGTTTTGTGAACACGACCTGCAGTAAAGGGATGATTTTACCTTTAATGCATCTGAAACACTGTCCTGTAATTCAATAATCCAATAATTTCAGCATCATAAAAATAATTATTCTTTCATAATTAAACATTGAGCCTAAATAGAATAACCATAAAAAGTTTATTTACATGGACATATACACATGTAACTTAATACATCACTATAGCTTGTCCTCATAAGAACGACAATCAAATTGTCGCGACGATGACGTCACAATTGTCATTCGCAGGTTTAAAGGTGCAATATAAGTATTTATAGTATTAATTAATTAAAAACGATTTAACGCATAAAATAACTATCATTCCCAATAGAAAAAAGGATGAGCAATTTTTTGGCACTTATTACAATTAACATAAGTCCTTACAATTAGAGATAATCGGGAATTAAATTTTGATTTTTTAATTACGATTAATTAATTATTTATTAATTATAGCAGCGGAGCAATTGTTTATATCGAAAGAGCAATTCATGAGCAATTTTTTGGCATTTAGTTTTTGAAAAAAAAATTAATATTCGGCGCCAAATTGGTTACGGTATAAATTTATATATTTTACGAGAATGTAATAGAAAAATCTCCCCTATCTCAGGTTTCCTTCCTTTTTATTAGACTCGCTTTCTTTTCGGTTTTTTGACTTTCAATTTTCTGTATAGAAGTATCTATGTGACAAAAGTACTGATATGGTTGAAAAGGATAGATACTTATAGTCTATGTTTATGTTGAATTGTAAATTATTTTTTCTAAATATTATATTCTTTGAACAAGTCAAATAATCCCGCGTCAATAATTTGATCTGTTTTAGGATAAATGAAAATTTTCAATATTTTTCATTCAACTTAACTTTATTATGTGTATCTATTTTGTACAAGAATTAAAACTGTTTAGGCCGTACTATTCCCAATTTAGACCAATTTTAATATTAATTGTTTTCGATCGTTTCTAGACCAAAATCAGACTTTTTTGTCAAAATCATTTGGCTGTTTTTGATTGCATCAAGGTCGAAAACAGACTAAAACGTTCCATAATGTTTAGGCGGTTTTTGATCGCCTGTAGATCAAGCACAGACCTTTTACAAATTCGATGATGATGATGATGATGATATATGAATTTATATTAGTCAAGTATAATTAGGTCTAATTATATATGTATAAGTTTATACATGATTGTATATACTTATTAGGGTGCTTTTTTTTTTCAACTATTTTTTTTTTTTCAGTCCCATCGTGAAATTTTGTTGCAAGTATCCAAAAAAAAAAAATACCCTGAAAGTTTGGGCTCTTAATATTAATATTAAGACCTCGACCCAGGCGTTTAAAGATTTTCCCTTAAAAAAAAACACAGAAATATTGGTTTTTTTATGTTTAAATTTCTATAGTTCAGTGGCATTTCACAGCATTGCTTTGTAACGTCCACGTTTTCAAAACGTACACGTTTTCAAATGATATTTTTAAAAGATATTTTTTATAATTTGACGCAATTTTCGATAAACGCAATTTTCGAAATTACTAAAAATTCATCATTATCTCTGAAAATTTTGATTTTAGCGACTTGGTGCTCAAGACCTTTTTTGTAGGAAATTGAATGTTCTACAAGTTTGTCATTCACATTTTTTCTGTAGCTCTTGTCATTCACGAGATAAATGCGAAAAAACGCGAATTTCTTGGAAAAATCAAGTTTAGAGGCCTGTACTACCTTGCCGGTTCGAGTTACGGCTTGGCCGCAATGGACACTTTTGTAGAGCCCTCAATTCTGAAAAAAACCCGTCCACGGTCGAAGCAATGCTGTAAAATGCCACTGAGCTATAGAAATTTAAACATAAAAAAATCAATATTTCTGTGTTTTTTTAAGGGGAAATCTTTAAACGCCTGGGTCGAGGTCTTAATATTAATATTAAGAGCCTAAACTTCCAGGGTATATTTTTTTGGGTACTTGCAACAAAATTTCACGATGAGACTGAAAAAAAAAAAATAGTTGAAAAAAAAAAAGAACCTTAATACTTATATATGAATCTATATATAACCATATATAATTACATATAATACCATATATAATTATATATATTCTATAAAAAGAATAAACGTGGTATACGGAAGAAAGCCAAGGAAGTGGAGGAGAAAGTGGAAAGGGTGACAAAGGAAAGAGGCAGTTACAATACAATTAAGTTTATGTAAGCAGATTATATGTACTCAGTCCTATTTCTAGGCCCTTAAAGCTGAAATAAATAATTAATAATAATTTATATATTCTATATATAATTATATATGAATTCATATTAGCCAAGTATAATTAGCTCTAATTATATACAGGGTGTCCCAAAAGTCACGGACGCCATTGTAGCATCTGATGAAAAAAATAATTCTGAGACGAAAAGTCTTTAGCCATTTTTCAATTAACCGCATAGATAATTAATTATTAATTAAAAATAACGTCTCTTTATTTGTTAGAGAGAGAGAGCGCCAGTGTCCAGTAAAGTATGTGCCAAACAAAGACACAACTAACTGTATGACTAACTACAGTCGACGCTCTCTGTATTGGACCTCTCTGTATTTGACCGCTCTCTGTATTTGACCACATTCTTCCTCTATATTTGACGATTTTACACAGCTCTTATGGACAAGGACGAGTCAAATACAGAGAATGATCCTGTACGGGCGAGTCAAATACAGAGAGCGTTGACTGTAGTTTCTATAGCTAACGTAGTCACACATATTTACTTACACATTTACACGTGCAAGCGTCTTCGTTGGAACGCACTTGACTTGACACTAGTGCTTTCTCTCTAACGCATAGAAGGACGTTATTTTAATTAATAATTAATTATCTATGCGTCTGATTAAAAAATGGCTAAGGACTTCTCGTCTCAGAATTATTTCGTTTATCAGATGCTACAATGGCGTCCGTTACTTCTGGGACACTCTGTATGATTATGTATACTTATATATAATAACATATATAATTATATATATTCTATATATAATTGTATATAATTATAGGTGATCAGGCTACATCATTTTTCCCATGTATTGTTCATTAAGTGATGCGTGAACGGATAAAGTTTAATATTTATCTTGTCATCTTGTCAACATTTTAATCTTGTCGATAGATTCACGTTGTGCTTAATATCGATATTTAGAAAACTCTAGATTTAGATCACACACACACACACACACACACACACACACACACACACACACACACACACACACACACACACACACACACACAAATAACCTCTCGAAATTAAAAAATTGACAATTTCCTTTAGTGGAAAACTAAAAGTATACATCGTTTTCTCAACAGCGTCTGATAAAGAGTAACAAGATATTGTTAAAAAAAAAATTATGTATGTAAAACTGTATACAGTGGTTTATATAAATATTCATAATTTAAACTGATTCATTGTCTGCATCGCTTATGTCGTGATTGGATATGTAGTAAAAGTAAGATAGAATGATAAAATAACAAAAGAAAGGAGAAAAAATCAACATAAAAGAAGTATATGAGGTACGTTTAGGTGTTTAACCTTTTCGTCTTTTTTTTTCATGTAAAGGAAAGAAGATCACATATCCTTTGCAGCTGTTGCTCTCACCACCTGCCTTTTACGATCAATCCTCTTTGTGAATACGCACACTATTCACATATGAGTATATGCAAGTTCTTGATATAAAATTTTTACGCAATCTTTGTGTGGTCACGATAAAATCAAAATTTTGTATTATGACACGTCTAAAATAAAGATAATAGGCTCAAAATTCATTAAAGACAATATTCACTTGAGTTGATGATAAACTTAAAAAAAAGTAGTTTAGGATTTACAAATAAATAACTTTTTAACTCCCCGCTATAAAAATCGAAGATTTTCAAAAATCGGGAAGTTATTGGTTTTGGCCCGTTTTTCGAAAATCGACTTTTCATTATATCTCGACGTTTTGAGGTCCTAGGAAGCTTCCCTGACTACCCTGAATAAAAAACAGTATTGAGACAAAGAAAAAAGTATTGAAAAGTATTGGATTGATTAGAAAACCAAAACTTTTCAATACTTTTTTCTTTGTCTCAATACTTTTTTTTTATCAGGGTACTCCCGCGAAGTTGTCACTATGTGTGTGTGTGTGTGTGTGTGTGTGTGTGTGTGTGTGTGTGTGTGTGTGTGTGTGTGTGTGTGTGTGTGTGTGTTTTTTTTTTTTTTTATCTTAGGGGGGGGAATCCTTCTTACGGATTCCAGGCATAGCTGTTCGGCCTGGATATGTGGCGACTCGACGCAGCGTCATACTAAAACTCGACGCTAACGCCCCTACCCACTAAACCCTAAACCCCTTTCTTCTTTCCTCTAATCCCTCATGGAAACCGCCGTCAGGCATTACTTCGTGATGGGAGGATCTAGCTACTGCTATTCCTTCTGGTGGCTAAGGTGTTATTTTTCCTTCCTTCTAGTTTCTGTCATTTGCCCTTTTTCTTTCAATGGAACGCAGCTCTGTAAGCACTTCGGTAGTAAACGTGCTTGTGGCGTTCCAGGCAGCTTCGGATGACAGCATTTCTTCTACTATTGACTCTGGTGTGATTTTCTTGTTCAGGATCTTCTCTAACTCATCACGCTGTGGGTTAAAACGAGGGCACTCGAAAAAAACGTGCTCCGCATTTTCAGCAACTCTTGGGCAAGACGGACACTCTGGGCAATCATCGTGCTTAAAGCGATAAAGGTACTCCCGGAAACAGCCGTGTCCTGACAACATCTGGGTCAGATAGTAGTTGGCCTCGCCGTGATTCCGGTTAAGCCAAACGTCAATCCTTGGTATGAGACGGTGTGTCCATCTCCCTGTTGTCGCGGCGTCCCACTGCGATTGCCATCGCGCGATGCTGTTCTGCCGTTCTTTAGCTCTGAGTTCCTCGGCACTTTGCGCGGTTGTCCTCTTTCGTTGGTAAAGGTTACGCCTTTCCTCAGCTAGGACTCTGAGCGGCAAAGTTCCGGAAATGACACACACTGCTTCCTCTGATATTGTTCGAAAGGCGCTGGCTACTCTTAGCGCGCTCAGTCGGTAAACTGGACATGCTTTCCTCCATGATTCTTGGATCTCAAGTGCGTCGGCCCAAATGGATATACCATATGTGAGGACCGATGTAACTACTGATGATAGCAATGACCTCCATGTCTGCTTCGGGCCACCGATGTTGGGCATCAATCGTACTAGGTTGGCTACTACTGCTGATGCTTTGGTGGTCACGTGTTCAACTTGTTGTTTAAAGTTAAGACGGGCATCGAGCATCACTCCCAGATATCGAATGAATGGTTGGGA
Organism: Cotesia glomerata; assembly: GCF_020080835.1. Lineage (NCBI taxonomy): Eukaryota > Metazoa > Arthropoda > Insecta > Hymenoptera > Braconidae > Cotesia > Cotesia glomerata. The sequence goes on from NC_058164.1 coordinate 15,208,856, forward strand.
TGTGATTTCTTGGTCTCCGACGTTTAGGTTGATCGTTTCCACCACTTTTCTGCTAGTGATAAGTACAGCCTCGGTCTTCTGTTTAGCCAGTTGTAAATTTACTGTGTCCATCCACTGGTTAATTCGCTCAAAGGTGATAGCGAACATATGTTTTATCTCATCAAGATGCTTGGCGACTATTACTACGGCTACGTCGTCCGCGTACGCTACCAGTTTGACGTTTCTTGGTAGTTTCAGTCTCAGCAATCCGTTGTACATGACATTCCAGAGAAGTGGACCGAGAACAGAACCCTGCGGTACACCTCCAGTAACATCATACTCCTTTGGACCATTCTTCGTGTCATATCTCAGGACTCTATCTGTGAAGTAGCTAGCGACTATCCTTCGTAGGTATCCTGATACGTTCATCTCTTGAAGGGCTTGCATGATGCAATCCCAGTTGGCGGAGTTAAAGGCATTTTTTATGTCTAAAGTTGCCACCAGGCAATATTTCTTCGTTCCTCCCTTCCATCTGGTACCGGCGATTGCGTCTTTGGCTATACCGACAACCAGGTTGATCGCGTCCAGGGTTGATCGTCCTTTCCGAAATCCGTACTGATTGTCTGCTAAGAGTGGATCGACAACTGCTTCTATCCTTTGGTGGATTATACGTTCTAGTATCTTACCGGCTGTATCCAGCATGCAGAGTGGACGATAAGATGACGGTTCTTCCGGTGGCTTTTTCCCTTTAGGAAGTAGTACCAGCCGTTGTTGTTTCCACTTCCGAGGGAAAATCCCTTCCTTCAAGCAGATGTTGTAGACGTCGAGGAATAACGCTGGCGCTGCTTTAATAGATGTTTTCAAGGCAATATTAGGGATTCCGTCCAATCCCGGTGCTTTATTATTCCCGACGCGGTTACAAGCTTCCATCAGTTCTTCTTTCGTGACAGGTGGAATATCATTCAGTTCGTCCTGTGTCAACAGATAGTTGAAAACGCGCTGTCGTGGAAACAGCAGAGTCACGATCTTCTGTAAGAGTTGAGGACACGTAGGAGACGGCATTGGCTGATATTTCAGGTGTGCCATGACTACCTTGTAAGGTCTACCCCACAAGTCTTTGTCCACCTCGTTGATTAGCTCTTTCCAGCAGTTCTTCTTGCTATCCTTGATGGCTTTGTTTAAATGTCGACGAGCTTTCTTGTATTCTGCGACTAGTTCCGCTGAGTCAGGCCGCCGATAACCACGCTGAGATATTCTTCTTTTCTTGAGACACTCTTTCCGTAGGAAGCTGATGTGTTCGTTGCACCAGTGCACCGAAGGTCTTTGGTTCATGCCCCGTTTACGGGGCATGCAGGTGTCGCAAGCCTGGGTCACTCTCTTCATCAAGTCCTTGGTCATTTCTTCTGCAGATCCAGTAGTAAGCGGTTCACTATTTAGGGCAGCTACTAGAGCACCTGGGTCAAAGGATTTCACCTTCCACCCAACGATGTCAAGTTTCTTAGCCGGTCTTCTAGTGTGTGTGTGTGTGTGTGTGTGTGTGTGTGTATGTGTGTGTGTATATGTGTGTGTGTGTGTGTGTGTGTGTGTGTGTGTGTGTGTGTGTGTGTGTGTGTGTGTGTGTGTGTGTGTGTGTGAAAGTATGTGAACCGCTTATAACTTTTGAACGGCTAATCCGATTTTATCGCGGTTGGTGCCATTTGAAAGGGCTTGGCCAAACTTAGATTTTAAGTATAATTTGGACCGATTCGGATCAGTAGATTTTGAGAAATCTTAAAAAAACTAAGAAAAAAAATTTTTTCCAAATGTGGTTTTTTTTTTAAAAACTTTTAAACGGCTCCACCGATCGATTTCAAAAACTAATCAGCTCTAGACAATAAAAAACACGTCGATCGCCACCAAGCTGGTCGAAATCGGTTAATTCATTCGAGATATATCATGAACGAAAGAAAACCGAAAAAAGTGTTTTTTCGAAATTACTCCGAAATTTTTGGTTTAATCAATTGAAACCTAAAAATTCTTTATGAGGTTGATAAAACTTCGTCGAATGCCGCCGACCGCGTGAAAATCGGTTGATCCATTCAAAAGTTATAGCGGTTTGAAAATTCCAAAAGTAGTGTCTATGAAACTTCTATCAGACTTTTGAGCTCGAAGAGCTCAAATGCATAGAAATACTATCTCTTTGAGCTCAGCGAGCTAAAAATATCACATAAATTATATTTTGAGCTCAAAAATCTCAAAAACGTCATAAGTACAATTTTAAGCGCCCAGGTATGGAATTAGCGGGAAGTTGCAGGGATGGCCTTTAGGGTGAACCGTTTTTCTAATTTTTTTTTCTTACAATATATACGAATTCCGTAGAGCATGTCAACTGTTTTTGTTCCAAAGGAAGCTTAGAACATGTGTACTACCACCATCAAAAGCCAGCGGTTTTTTAAAGTTAACTATTAATGCTTAAAAAATTGTTTTGAACTCCACTAAGTTTATGAGGCGTTAAGAATCGAATAGGACCTCCAATTTTGGGCATTTGAATCTCACATGAGGAGTTTGAGATAACTGTTAAGGCATTAAAAATGACAGTTCCGAAAAAAAATAAAAGAAATACGACATTTGAGACGGTGAATTTCGACTCGGGTATATTATATGACTGATTCATATCATTCTCTCACTACTTTTCATTAAGAAAATTTATTTAAAAATTAAAAAAACTTGTAAAGCTTACATTATTTTTAAAATGATTTTCGAAAATTGATTGCAGCCCTGAACAAAATATTATTGCTATTATTATGAAGATATTACATGTTATGACTATTTCTATCTAAATCTTTCATTATATGAACGTATTTATTGATTGGAATGTATCGAATAAATATCCAAAAAATCAGTTCATTTTGAATTTGCTATCTCATTTATTTCCGTGTATATTAGTTTAATTTTCGTTGAATAAGTAAGTACAATAAAAATCAAGTCCTCAATATCAAAATGGGGACTCACAAAATAATTTGCCAGCTGACACGCGTTTTCTTTAACGTCATTATCGTTTTTGTAGATCTGTAAATCCTCAAGAGAAAATAAGAGTACGGGAGTTATATCCTTTGCCTTCTACCTCTTTCTCAGACTATTATTTTTACTACCGTCTCTTTCACCTTACGAATCTCTAACTTTTTTGTAATGGTAACCACCTGCTGCAATTTTACATTCTACGATTGTTTAGTCTTCTTATGATAAAAAAAGACCAAGCGCTTTTTAACTGGTGTAATCGCTATTGTGCACAAATAAAGAATAAATTACTTTCATAAAGTTAACTTCTACAACTATAAAAGCCCAAACAATATATACTAGAGTACACTTGTTGTAACTTTTTTTTTGTATTAAGGTAAAAGCCCCAATAGATGATCATGTACCAGTATATGATCACTCCATGTATTTGTATATCTATATTCACAAATATAAGTATACAAATAAATGGAGTGATCATATACTGGTACATGATCATCTATTGGGGCTTTTACCTTATTGTTTTTAAATAATATTTTTTTCGCGCTAGGTAATGGATGTATAGTAAATAAGGACAGACATTAATGAGTGGATACTAAAATGATGATTAATTTTGAATTCCACACGCAGAAAAAAATTTTGTTTTTTGAAGATAACCTAAGATATGTTATGGTAACAAATGAATTTGTTAACATAGGGATAACAAATTATAAGTTAAAATAACAAAATTTAGGTTATAACAAAGTTATTGATATGTTATAACAACAAAACAGTTTCGTTACTATAGCAAAATCTTTAAGTTGATTCGACAAAATACTTTAGCTGGCATAACAAATTTTTTTGTTAAAATAGCAAAATTATGCTGTTAAAATAACAAAGAGAATTTGTTGGAGTAACAAAGACAATTTGTTAAAGTAATTAAGAGAATACATAATTTAAAAATATGCTATAATCAGCTATAGCTGATTTGTAAAATATTTTAGCAACGAATTAGTTTTGTTATTACAACAAAATCATTTTGTAACAACAACAAAGTCATTTTGTGACAGCAACAAAATGATTTCGTTAGGGCAACAAATTGATTTTGTGAATTGACAAATTGGTTTGTTAGTACAACTTGAAACATTTTGTTAATGCAACTAATGGATTTGTTGCTATAATTACACTCATTTGTTACCAGAACAAATTTTTCAGTTATCCCGTCTTTTGTTATTTCAACAAAATTGTTTTATGCCTGCAAATATTTATTTGATACAAATAAATTTATTTATTTGAGACAAAGTTATAATATATTTGAATGAAATCCAGATTTGTTTATAGTTAACAAATATTTCTTTGGTGATCAGATTTGTTAACTATAAATAAATGGTATGTTTGAATATACTCTAAGCAATGATTTTTAGTTTTAGGTTAGGAAAGTTGTAAAAGTGGTCATATCGAACATTTGGGGTAAAATGGACACTTCTTTTGGAATTATTAATTATACTGAAATGAACAATGACAATAAAGTTAGCCGACATCTAAAAATTTTTAGAATTTTTTTTATTGAAAAAAATTTTACAAAAAAAATTTTTTTTTAATTTCATTTGTAAAAAATTCGAAAAACTGTAAGTGCAATTAAAAAAAAATATTATTTAGTTCTAATTTAACACATTAAGCAAAATAAAAAAATAAAAAATGTCGACTAACTTTATTATTATAAATTAACAGACATCTGTAAATTTTTTCGACTTTTGTAACAATAAAATTATTATGAAAAAATTTTAATTAAAAAATTTCACATCCCAAGCGGCATACTGGCAAGCAACTTAATAACATCAAAAAGTTATCTAAAAAAAGTTAGATGCCAACAATCTCCACTTTCAAAAAGTTGACAAATTTTCTACCGAAATGTATCCCTAATGTCCTTACAAGAAGTTATCACAAAAAGTAACAAATTGATAACATATTTACGTTAAAAAAATGTTAAGTAAAAATGATAACAAAATATAATATTTAAGATAACAGAAGGTTCACTTTTAGAAAACAAAATGTTATCTTTTTGTTGCGAAAATGAACAAATTTTTGTTAATATTATACTTGAAAAATGATAACTTTTAATTATAGAAAAGTTACCCAATAGATGAGTATTAGTTAACGTTATTATTGAGGGATACTGTATATACGTTAAAAAATTTATGATACGAATATGAACAAATTGTACTGCAAAATTTGTAATAGACATAAATACTTATAGTTTATTTTTTTTATATTTCGTGTTGCAAAATTTTTAAGACAAAAACATAAAAAAATGAACCGTAAATATTTATATTTAATACAAATTCCACAGTACAATTTGTTCATATGCATACCATAAATTTTTCACCCGTATTCAATCAGTTATAATACTGTTACAAATGAATAATAATAACATTTTACAAGACATTTAAAATTTTTAATGAACATAAAAAGTACATAACTTTAATATTTACAAATCTGAATTTCTTTATCTTAATGTAATGACTATTAAATTTTTTAATTTAAAGTAAAGAAAACAAGCCTTAACATTATAATTATTTGATATTCATTCTAAAAAAACTATGTTTTTTAAAACATTTCTTTGCTCACAACAATGTATTGCAATTTTTTCATTATAATTGTAAAAAGAAGAGTCTAAAATTATATTTTTTTTTTTTACTTTAGACCACTATTCAAACATATCACAATTTTAAATATTATTATAATTAGGAAAAAACAAATTTACTAAAATTATTAGTATTAAAATGATAAATACTCAAATCTTTGTCGACTCTTTGGGGTGTTCGGGTTCTTTAATTTTCTGCTCAGCTTTTAAGCGATCACTTCCTCTCTGAAACCATTCTTTAATACGATCTTGTACTTTATCCTTAGTTTCTCCGTACTTTTCTACCAAAAACTCTGTTGAAATAATTAACGAAGTTGAACAATTAAAATCATTTGAACACTACGCAATATAAAAATATCAAAATATATATTTATATTTAATTGCCTTTGTCGATGTTATTTTCACTTAATCTTCGCCAATTAATTAAAAAAATCTCCATCCAGACTTAGAAATGCACTGAATATACTGAGTATAATTGATGTAGTCGGGACATCCACAGATTCGGTAGAATCTGGCGCCAAGTTCCGTTCAAATCCGTTGTAAACGGAGCGCCAGACTACCGACTATGTTTACTGTAAGCAGAACGGTTTTTTGAGGTTGCGAAATTTTATTTAAATCTACGGTACTTTTTTTACCCAATTTGTTTATCATAACAGTAATTCATAATTTATTTCACCGTATTTATTAATTATATTCACTTATAACAATTTATTTACTTGAAATTATTAAATTTTATCAGCACATACTATAGCTCGCTCACAAATTTCGATCCTGACTTTTTTTTATGGAGAAAGGTCAGCGCCACAGACTAGATAAAATAAAAATGTGTAGTAATCCTCCTATAGATACGCAACTACAGTTAAAAAAAGTAATTCACAGCTTGCATCTACATTCGCCAGGGTGCGCTGGAATTGTTTTTACATAAACTGTAGCTTCAAGAGGATAGTTTGCTATAAAAAATGCAGCCAACGCGAGATTTAAGTTGGTACCAATTGTAAATTTTTATTATAATTACAAAAAATACTAAAATCCGAACAAAAACAGTTTCACTGTAAAATCGCGCCAAGTCCACGTTCATAAGACTATTAAGAAAAAAAAATTTCTTATTTTTTTACAAAAAGATATAAAATAAAAAAATTCAAGTAATCGATTTGATTGTATTTGATTTTCGGAAATTAAAAAAAATTTTATTGTAAATTTGAAAATTAAAAAAAAATTTTGGAACGTACTTGGTGTGCGTCATTGTGTATTTCAATTTTTTTAAAGTCCTAGTAAATAGATTTTACGAATTTCATTAAAAGTAAAATATTTTGCAACCACGCCCACTAAATACGTTCCAAAATTTTTTTCTTAATTTTCAAATTTACAATAAAATTTTTTTTAATTTCCGAAAATCAAATACAATCATATCGGTTACTTGAATTTTTTTATTTTTTTATTTTATATCTTTTTGTAAAAAAATAAGAAATTTTTTTTTCTTAATAGTCTTATGAACGTGGACTTGGCGCGATTTTACAGTGAAACTGTTTTTGTTCGGATTAGCTAAACTGTAAGAGACTGCACGCGTTCTTGTATACGATTTATGGATCAAAAGATTTTACTTGTTACCGAAAAGATTAAATGTTTATAAACAAAAAAATGTCAACAAATTGTTAGTTTAAAGTTGGCTCAATCTCATGACCAGTTGCGCATGTGTTTGCGAAATTTAACGGACAAGTAATGGTTTACTGATTGAAAGTTAACCTGCTTTAGTCATTTTTATGGATGCTCGAAAAGTTATCCAAAAAATGTTAACTATTTGTCATACTAATATTATCATCTTTTAGAGTAAAATTATTTCTAACTTATTGCTGACTAATTAACCATTCTAGATTATTAACAATATCTCGCCACCTGTAAGATGACATAATAGAGTTAACTTTTCAAGTTGTTCATTTTGTTTGTTTTGTATTAACTTTTGTAATTTACTTAAAGTTAACTGAAATTGTTATCATATAAATACCAAAAAGTTACTTGTGCCGCTTGGGATGTTAAAATTAATAAAAATTATAAGTGAAAATTTTTAGAAGCATTTTTTTATTGTAATCAATATGTGAATTGATATTATAATAAAATAAATATAAAGGAAATAGTGGTTGGTCACAAAAAAAGTCAAATGTAAACAATACTCTTACATTCAAAAATAGCGACACCAAGCGTAATTTACTTGAAGAGAGATTTACTTGATAATTTACTTGACGATAACATCTAAAAAAATTAGAAAAACGGTTCACCCTAAAGGCCATCCCTGCAACTTCCCGCTAATTCCATACCTGGGCGCTTAAAATTGTACTTATGACGTTTTTGAGATTTTTGAGCTCAAAATATAATTTATGTGATATTTTTAGCTCGCTGAGCTCAAAGAGATAGTATTTCTATGCATTTGAGCTCTTCGAGCTCAAAAGTCTGATAGAAGTTTCATAGACACTACTTTTGGAATTTTCAAACCGCTATAACTTTTGAATGGATCAACCGATTTTCACGCGGTCGGCGGCATTCGACGAAGTTTTATCAACCTCATAAAGAATTTTTAGGTTTCAATTGATTAAACCAAAAATTTCGGAGTAATTTCGAAAAAACACTTTTTTCGGTTTTCTTTCGTTCATGATATATCTCGAATGAATTAACCGATTTCGACCAGCTTGGTGGCGATCGACGTGTTTTTTATTGTCTAGAGCTGATTAGTTTTTGAAATCGATCGGTGGAGCCGTTTAAAAGTTTTTAAAAAAAAAACCACATTTGGAAAAAATTTTTTTTCTTAGTTTTTTTAAGATTTCTCAAAATCTACTGATTCGAATCGGTCCAAATTATACTTAAAATCTAAGTTTGGCCAAGCCCTTTCAAATGGCACCAACCGCGATAAAATCGGATTAGCCGTTCAAAAGTTATAAGCGGTTCACATACTTTCACACACACACACACACACACACACACACACAGTGACAACCTCGCGGGAGTAGTCAGGGAAGCTTCCTATGACCTTCAAACGTCGAGATCTGATGAAAACTCGATTTTTGCAAAACGGGGTGAAAACAATAACTTCCCGATTTTTGAGAATTTTCGATTTTCTTAGCGGGAAGTTAAAAATCTATCATCATTCACTGATATCTTTTAAATGGTTATGAGTTCTACCAGCAATAGAGATCATTCTAAAATTGACTAGAAATTCATTAAAAAGATTTAATTACGTCTATTTTTTTTTAAATGTGAAGACTCACTGATACACAAATCAACTGAAGGCGGCACCTATAATTTTTCAAGCACAATTGAAATTATCTTGGCTCAAGTAAAGTTTTTCTTAAATCAAGAAATTTTTTTTCGCTCAAAAAAATTTTTCCATATAATCATATATAATTTTATTTAATCATATATGATTATATAAGGAATCACATATAATTATGTATAATCATACATGATTATATATGGAATTGTATATAAGATTATATATAATTATATATGACTATATATGGAGCAATATACAACCATCCAAGATTATATATCGCTCTATATATAATTATTAGGGCCGAGAATTTAGTTTTTTTAAAAGAGAGAGACAGAAGATAGGTGTAGCCAAGCGTTCTGATTGGTCATAATAAATTAATTGTTTTTTGTTTTTCGCAATCAAGTGAAGACAGCAGCTTGAAGAAAAAATAAAAATTAGATTGCTAATCCAACATGAAAATATGAAAAATATGTCAAAAAAAAACAGGTTGGTTTTCAGATGTAAAGGTGCTTGTAAACAAATACAAGTCTGTACTGCTCAGATAAATAAAGAAGAGAATTTGAAGCACAGTGTTGGGACTAAAATGTTTGATAAAATTAATTTAAAGTGAACAGTGACAAGCTGGCAATTTCGCTGAAGATCGCGTAAAGGAATTGCTCCCGGTCTCACTGGTAATTTTGCTGGAGATCGCACTGACGTTCTTTTTAAAGGTCTCGCTAGAACTCTTGCTGACAGTCTCGCTGGAGATCACGCTGACGGTTATTCTAGAGGTCTCGCTGACGGTCTCACTGGAGGTCGTTTTGCTGGAAGTTGTGCTAATGGTATTGCTGCCGGTCTCGCTTGGTGATTTTGCTGGCGATCGCGCTGACGGTCACGCTGGAGATCACGCTGACGGTCTCGCTGGAGATTACACTGACGGTCTTTCTAAAGATCACACTGACGGTCTTTCTGGAGATCACGCTGACGATCTCACTGGAGATCGCGCTGACGATCTCGCTGGAGATCGCGCTGACGATCTCGCTGGAGATCACACTGACGATCTTTATGGAGGTCTCGCTGGTGATTTCCAGCGAGACTACCAGAAAGATCGTCAGCGTGATTCCAGCAAGATCGTCAGCGTTATCTCCAACGAGACTTCCAGAAAGACAGTCAGCGTGATCACCAGCGAGACCTCTAGAAAGATCGTCAGCGTGATCTCCAGCGAGATCGTGAGCGTGATCTCCAGCGAGACTCCCAAAAAAACCGTCAGCGTGGTCACCAGCGAGACCTTTAGAAAAACCGTCAGCGTGATCTCCAGCGAGACCTCCAGAAAGATTGTCAGCGTGATCTCCAGCGATACCATCGCCGTGATCGCTAACAAAATTATCAGCGTGACCGGCAGCGTGATCTTCAGAAAGATCGTCAGCGTAATCATCAGCGTGACCTCCAGAAAGATCGTCAGCGTGATCTCCAGCGAGGCCATCAGCGAGACCGTCAGCAAGAGTTTTAGCGAGACCTTTAGAAAGACCGTTGGCGTGATCTCCATCGAGACCTCCAGAAAGACCGTCAGCGTGATCTCCAGCGAGACCGTCAGCGTGATCTCCAGCGATACCATCACCGTGATCACCATCAAAATTACCAGCGAAACTCCTAGCAATACCATCAGCTCGATCTCCAGCAAGATCTTTAGCGAGACCTCTAAAAAGACCGTCAGCGTGATTTCCAGCAAGACCATCGGCAAGAGTTCTAGCGAGACCTCCAGTGAGATCTTCAAAAAGACCGTCAGTGCGATCCCCAGGAAAATTACCAGTGAGACCGGGAGCAATTCCTTTACGCGATCTTGAGCGAAATCGCCAGCTTGTTTACTGTTCTCTTTAAATTAATTTCATTAAACATTTTAGTCACAACACTGTGCTTCAAATTCTCTTCTTTATTTATCTGAGCAGTACAGACTTGTATTTGTATACAAGCACCTTTACATCTGAAAACCAACCTGTTTTTTTTGACATATTTTTCATATTTTCATGTTGGATTAGCAATCTAATTTTTATTTTTCTTCAAGCTGCTGTCTTCACTTGATTGCGAAAAACAAAAAACAATTAATTTATTATGACCAATCAGAACGCTTGGCTACACCTATCTTCTGTCTCTCTCTTTTAAAAAAACTAAATTCTCGGCCCTAATAATTATATATACTGTAACGTGGTAGATTTTTATTCGACGCCCAATACTTGGGGTATTATAGCCTTCCAGGCTCGAATCCAACGTCGTGAATGTTATGTGTGAATGAATGAAAATTTCACTAATTTTTATGAATTATTTTGTATAAATACGTAACGCTGGGCGAGTAACGAAGACAGAGGGAGTCAGAGCGAGTACGAGGCTATGCATTGGAGCGACAAGGATAGAGCTACGACGATAATAAGCGAGTACCGAAGCGAGCGAGGCACCGAGCGGCGTAAGCACCCGAGAAGTCTGAGGACAATCGACGCTGCATTGCCGCACGTTCCAATACGACGATCACCATCGATGACAGTTGGTTAGTCAGTACTGCAGGAGCAGAGGTGACTAAAGACTGTCGTGGAGGTCCGTTGACTGTTATACGGGCCTAGATCAACTATCGACGGGGATCAATTCCAATGGAAATGAAGACTAGCGCCACCAACTTCAACGAAGGAAGAAGCGGGTACTTCTCTATGAGGAAGAGGATTCGAGGCTGGACTGTTGATGGATTCGGACGCGCTTTTGCGCGCTCCGCAACCTAAAGTTAATTTCGAAGTATTGTCGCGATTTTGTTCACTTGAAATTAATTGATAAATTGTATTGAAGTATTTATTTTTTTTTTTTAAATAATTTATTTATCGAGTCGACCGCATGAAGCTTTTCCGAGCTGCTACGATGAGGACGACGCTCAATTGCTTGGTAAGCCGACGTTCTTGTTCAGTGTTGAATCCAGCGTTTCGAGTCCACGTTGTAATTTTGTAAAATATTTTGATTAATAAAATAATACGCGAGGATTCAACGCTTTACGATTATTTTTTTTGTAATGCTGTTATTACATAGTGTGATTGCCGATGTATGAATGCGAGTGTGAGAAATAAAATTGAGGTGATGACGTTTTAAATTTGGTTTAAAATTAAAAGAAACGTTAAGTTACGACGTTTTAATAATTTTGTTAAAACTTAATATCGACCTCCGATGTATATTTTGTTAAATAAATTGTTATTTTTTTCTGTTAAATTCTTCTGAATTTATTTCGAGTAATTTTAAGAATTTTCGTTTAGTTTGCTGTCCTATTTTTTAACGACGAGTATTTCAGTATGGCCCGCCACCCTGAGGAAGAGGTAAGAGCTAGCCGAAGTCGCAGTAGTAATTAATTGGAGATCATTCTCCTGGCGCCCTTTTTTAGTAGATTTCATAGAAATCTAACTATTGCATTGGTCCTCATGACGGAACTTTTGAAAAATTTTGCTATATTTCGACTCAGCTCGTCAAGCGAATTCATAAAATGCATATGGTTCAAAAGTTTATATATGTATGTATTTATATATATATATATATATATATATATATATATATATATATATATCTATATATATATAAGCGAAATACCACTCACTCACTCATCACGAGATCTCCGAAACTATTCGCCCGATTGACTTGAAATTTAGCATAGTTACTCCATTCGTGATGTAGACGCTCACTAAGAACGGATTTTACGCAATTCCTAGCCAAAATGAATTTTTCGTCTACCATCACATATGCCCTCCCCTCCCCCCCCTCTCATTCTTCTCCTCCCCTCCCGTGCCCTATAATCTTTCCCCTTCCCTATATCTCTCTCTTTTTTTGGGAGCGAAATATCATTTTGACCCTCTAATCTAAGAAACCATCAGTGGCACCCGTAAATTATCAACCCCCCTACAACCACCCACGCTAATCAACCGTTGCCATGATTACCGTTGACAGGGTTACCGTTGCCATGGTTACCATTGTCATGGTTACCGTTGCCATGGTTACCGTTGCTATGGTTACCGTTGCCGTGGTTACCGTTGCCATGGTTACCGTTACCATGGTTGCCGTTACCATGGTTGCCGTTACCATGGTTACCGTTATCATGGTTACCGTTGCTATAATAACTGTCAAAATGATTGATTTTAAATTTTATCGATTGACTGTTGGGACAGTAGGAATTCATAATCATACGTTTTTTAAGAAAGAATAGCTAAATCATTAATAACTGAAATAACTTATATGTATTGGAATAATCATGAAGGATGAACTCGATTATATCATAACACAGATAAATTAAACATAAATATTATTAAGTTGATATTGTTAAATGATTATACTGATTTTAATGATTAAAATTAAAATGGTAAATTGTGTCTGATGCGTCTTCTCTAAAATTTCACAACGATATCGTTAAATTATTATAAAAAACGGTCGATTTAAGATAATTTCTAATAAAATGAGTAATAATAAATATATTTTTTAATACCACTTAATTTGTTATGAATTTATTAATAACTAGCTGATACCCGCCCGCTTCGATAGGAATACAATAAATTTTTATGGTGTAACCTAGATGAAAAATATAAACAAAATGGTTAATTTCAAAAAGATAATGAATATAAATTTTGAATTAGAGAAAAGTGATTGTTTGTGATGACCGGTGTTAGCGAGTATTAAATATATGAGAAAAGTATTTTATTATTAACATTTTTTAAAATTAAAAAATTATTGACATTTTTAAAATTAAATAATACTATGAAGCGGAAAAGAATAGGAGTTACGGATAATTATTACGTGAAGCGTTCCAACATTCACGTAACAGAATAATTGGAGGAGGAAGAGATTGAGAAAGAAATAGGAAGGACCTTCTTAATAAGAGTTTACAGAATATGCGAGAAAAAATTCAGATAGCTCGGACAGGGATTCGAACCCAGAACCTTCCGGTGACATGTCGGCTACTCTACCATTTGACCTATCCGGTCTAGACTAAATGTTTAGGATAACATTATTATAATGGGAACGCATCTCACTACACAGTACGTCATGGGTGATGCGGAAATCTGTCTAATGACAGATTTACTGACTAACTGACCCATTGATTGATTGATTATTAATAATAAAATACTTTTCTCATATATTTAATACTCGCTAACACCGGTTATCATAAACAATCACTTTTCTCTAATTCAAAATTTATATTAATTATCTTTTTGAAATTAATCATTTTGTTTATATTTTTCATCTAGGTTACAACATAAAATTTTATTGTATGCCCAGCGAAGCGGGCGGGTATCAGCTAGTATATTTATATATATATGGGATATAACGCGGCTTGTCAGGACGATAGCGTCGCCAATTTACAACGGATCTCTACCAAACTCAACATACTTATTCTACAGATAAATACCAAAGTCAAGTTCGAAGATGAGCTTAATCGGTCAAGTAATTTAGAAATACCAGGATTTCAAAATTTTGAAAATCATAAAAATTCATATTTCTTCACTTTCGAACTCGAATAACTTTTGAATGGGATAACTTATTGCAATTCTGTAAATTGCATCCGAAAGCTCTTTAAATAAGCTTTAATGTGAGTACCATGTCATATGTGGAGTCTCAAAATTATGCCCCATTCCCCTATGCCAATTATGAAATTTGCTATTGCACTGGTTTCAGTATTTGTCCGTCGATATATATTTTTGTCGATTGCATATAAGTTAAAAGCCCTAGTTCTGTATACAATCTTCGTTATATTTTTTTCTATTCATGATGAAATCTACTTCCATTTCGGCTGCCGAATGGTCTTTTTTTAATAATAATTCTTTTTTTTAGTAAGCCAAAAATTTCCAATATAAACGGTGAGCCTGGCTTGGTAAATCCCCGGGTCAGGCAAAACCCCGTTATAATGCTTATATTTATAATTAGCATATATAAAAATTTTTTCTCAGGTATAATCATACTTGGCTGTTATAACCCTATATATAATCATATATAAGTCTATATGATATCAGATCTGATCATATATGAATGAATCTATACATAATTATATATATATATATATATATATATATATATATATATATATATATATATATATAAAATTGGAGGTGTGTGTCCCTATATTTCACTTTGCAGCCAAAACTACGCATCGCAGACGAATAGTGTTTATATTTGGCAATAGGTACAACCCTGTTTAAAATTTCCAATAGGATCCCATTAAAAGCGATAAAAGCCACTTAGAAACCCATAAATTTTATTGGTTTCTAAGTGGCTTTTGTCGCTTTTGATGGGATTTTATTGGAGATTTTCAACAGGGAAGGTTCCCATCGTGCACTATGGTGGTTGCAAGTCGATAATTATAAGGGTGTAAAAGATACAGGGGTTGAAAGATGTTAACTTTAAAAATGTGAGACTATCATTGGTCTAAAATAGTCTGGATTGTTCTAGAAATTTCTGGAATGATCTAGAAAGCTTTTATATGTATATCAATGTTCTGATTGATCAAAATTATTCTAGAAAATTCTAGAATGATCCAGAAAGATCTGGAAAGTTCTAAAATCTACGTTTAGATTCTGATCGAATAAGAATGTTCTAGAAAATTCGAAAATGATCTGGGAAGTTATAGAATCTACGTTTGTATTCTGATCGAATGAGAATGTTCTAGAATGATCCAGAAACGTCTAGAATGATCTGGAAAGTTCTAAAATCTACGTTTAGATTCTGATCAAATGAGAATGTTCTAGAAAATTCTAGAATGATCTGGGAAGTTTTAAAATGATATGGGAAGTTTTAAAATCTACGTTTAGATTATGATCAAATGAGAATGTTCTGGAAAATTTTTAAATGATTTGGGAAATTCTAAAATCTACGTTTAGATTCTGATTGAATGAGAATGTTCTAAAAAATTCTAGAATGATCTAGAAATTTCTAGAATGATCTGGAAAATTCTAGAATGATATGGGAAGTTCTAAAATCTACGTTTAGATTCTGATCGAATGAGAATGTTCTAAAAAATTCTAGAATGATCTAGAAATTTCTCGAATGATCTGGGAAATTCTAGAATGATATGTGAAGTTCTAAAATCTACGTTTAGATTTTGATCAAATGAGAATGTTCTAGAAAATTCTAAATTCATCTGGGAAGTTCTAAAATTTTCGTTTAGATTCTGATTGAATGAGAGTGATTTAGAAAATTCTAGAATGATCTAGAATAACTCCGAGTAAAATAGAAAGCTTCAAAATGTATTCTTATCGGTCGAAAATATGCTGGATTGTTTTCGTAACTTTTAAAACATCCCAAAAAATTTAATAATATCAATAAATAACTGCACTATTAAAAATGACCCAGTGAAACGGGTGTTCACGGCTAGTAGTCATATATAATCATATATGATTATATTTGGCCATTTTTCATATATAATCATATATAACCAATTTATATATAAATATATATAAATATTTTTTCTCGGGTACTCAAGAATTATTTCTTTTAGTACAGTAAAGAAAGTATCAAAAACGTAATTCTTGAGCGTCAACAGATTATCAACTTAGCACATAATAGGTAGACTTTGGAGTGCTGTAAATTCAAAAAGAGCGGAAATTTCCAGGTATGGGCTGAAGGCTCAAATGTTTCCCAGATTTTCTTAGCTTAGGTTTTCATACCTACATAAGATGCTGCACAATAATATTCAAAACGTGTAAGTTATTAGCATGAGACTTTTGGAGAGGTATGTTTCTTGACAGTAGTGAACTCCATGAGTGATTGATTGAGCTTGAAATTTTAAATGTTTGGGTGGTGTCTGGATTTCTTTTAAATACTTGCCTGCTTTGGTAACTACATAAAACACCATATACACTTTCTAATTACAAAAACACCGGAAAAAAATATTCAATTAAGTATCAGGTAAAATATTTGACATTTCTATTTTACAAAATAATTGTAAATGTAACCTCAATGGTAACTTAAAACCTACCGAACCAATTAGATGTTAGAAGCTTGAATTTAACAGGAAGTTTCATATCTGGCAAGCAGGGCCAAATGTTTTACAGATTTTTTCACTGAATGAAAAATAGTATATTACGACCCAAGGCCAGAAAGTTGGATTTCCTGGCGTATGGGATATGATGGCCGAGGCGTAGCCGATTGCTGGTCGAGGCGGGCATAATAAAAAAATAAAAATTAATAAATAAAAAAAAAATAAGTTATTTTAAAGTTCACTAACAAATGCTCTGATTGAGAGTGATAACATGCAAAGAACTCGTCACAAATATTTAAACTCGATTTAATAACAAAATTAATTTTTTTAAGTTGATTAAAAATTAGTTTTTAATTAGACGGCTAAGAAAGATTGAAATTAAATTATTAGAAGCTTGTAGAGTACATGAATTGTTTTATAAACATTGCTTTACTAGCTGTCAAAATATAAAAGAAAGCAAATAAAATTTACAAATTTTTTATATTATTTTTTAAAATTTTTATATAAATTATTTTTGCTGTATTATTATAAAATAGTTCATTAACAATAATCTAGTTAGAAATTTTTTTTATTTATTTGACATTTTTTGGTTAGTTTCTGCGCTGACACGTTACATACAGACGATGTTGTGACTGTTATATACAGTTGAAACTCGCTGTATAGGCCAGTTGCGCCACGAAAATACGAAAGAAAGCGAAGTTCTATGCTGCCGGCCAGAAAATTTGCGTAGCATGCATACGTTAGAACAGACCATAAAAGTTGCTCTTCCTGGAGTAAAGTACGTCCAGGAAGAGCGTACTTTACTCCAGGAAGAGCAACTTTTATGGCCTGCTCTAACGCATGCGCGCTACGCATATTTTCTGGCCGGCAGCATAGAAGCTCGCTTTCTTTCGTATTTTTATGGCGCGACCGGCCTATACAGAGAGTTTCAAGTATGTGTGTGTGTGTGTGTGTGTGTGTGTGTGTGTGTGTGTGTGTGTGTGTGTGTGTGTGTGTGTGTGTGTGTGTGTGTGTGTGTGTGTTTAGGGGGGGGAATCCTTTTTACGGATTCTAGGCATAGCTGTTTCGCCTGGATATGTGACAACTCGACGTAGCATCATACTAAAACTCGACGCTAACGCCCCTACTCACTAAACCCTAAACCCCTTTTCTTTTTTCCTCTAATCCCTCATGGGAACCGCCGTCAGGCATTACTTCGTGAGGGGAGGAACTAGCTACTGCTCTTCCTTCTGGTGGCTAAGGTGTTAACTTCCTTCCTTCTATCTTCTGATATTCGCTCTTCTTCTTTCGGTGGAACGCAAGTCTTTGAGGACTTCTGTTGCAAACGTGTTGGTAGCGTTCCAGGCAGCTTCTGATGACAACATTGCTTCCACTAGTGAATCTGGTTGCATTCTCTGGTTGAGGATCCTCTCCAACTCTTCACGCTGTGAATCGAAACGAAGACATACAAAGAAGACGTGCTCCGCATCTTCAGCAACTTCTGGACAGGACGGGCACTCCGAAGAATCATCGTGCTTAAAGCGGTGTAGATACTTTCGAAAACACCCGTGTCCCGACAACATCTGTGTAAAATAGTAATTGACCTCGCCGTGATTCCGGTTAAGCCAAATGTCGATCCGAGGTATGAGGCGGTGCGTCCACCTACCCTTCTCTGCGGTATCCCATTGTAGTTGCCATCGGCCTATGCTGTTCTGCCGTTCTTCAATTCTAAGTTCTTCAGGGCTCAGTGCAGTTGACCTTTTTCGTTGGTAAAGGGCCCGTCTTTCCTCTGCTAGTACTCTAAGAGGTAGGGTACTGGCAATGACGCACACTGCTTCTTCTGATATTGTGCGGAAGGCACTGGCAACTCTCAAGGTGCTCTGTCTATAAATTGGACCCGCTTTTCTCCATGATTCTTGCGTCTCTAATGCGTCAGCCCAAATGGATATGCCATATGTGAGTACGGATGTTACTACTGATGACTGCAGTAATCTTCTGCTCTGCTTTGGTCCACCAACGTTAGGCATCAGTCGTGCTAGGCTCGCTCTAACTACTGATGCTTTGGCAGTCACATGTTCGACTTGTTGCTTGAAATTGAGTCGAGCATCAAGCATCACTCCCAGGTACCGAATGTACGGTTGTGATGTGATCTCATGTTCACCAACTTGTAACTTGATGGTTTTCATCGCTTTCCTGCGGGTAATGAGCACTGCTTCGGTTTTATGCTTAGCTAATTGGGTTTTTGAAATTTTTTTTTTTTTTTTTGAAAAATGGAAAGATCATTTATAAGTTTTATAACAAAACAATTTTTATTTTTTTTTTTTTTGCAATAATTAAAAAGTTATATCAAAATAAAAATTAATTTTTGAATCTAGTACCGAAGACGCGCCGACACCTCCCGAACAAATCCGAGCGCGTGTGACGTCATAATGTTAGTTGTCACTCGTAGTAGTATACAGAGATAATAAGTATAGTGCTTTGAGCTTTGATTTATTTTATTCTGTCATGGTTAAATACTCAAAAATATATAACAATGTCAAATCTCAAAAGTTACCGCTCTTGTTTTGTACCATTATGCACAAATACTACAAAGACAACTCCGGAAAAAATGTTTTTGAATATTCCTCAAGACGAGAAACGTCGAAAAAAATGGTTTCAAGCAGTCCTCCGAGATAATCCTAAAACAAAACCGAACTTTTTTTGTTGTGAAGATCACTTTGATGTAAGTATTTCATATTCATATTGTCATTAGTTATTTTTCATCTAAGTGTTTAAAGTAAAAAACTAAAGTTCAGTCAGTTAAGTCTTTTGACTGGGCTTCAAATCATAAACTTTAAAATCACAGCTTAAAAAAATTTTATACTAATTATCTAAACTGCAATAAATTCATAAATCGTTATCTGATAACTAGAATTCAGTTTTATATTTTTATAATGTTATAACCTTTTAGGTTACGCATTTAACTATATTAATATTTGTAAAGTAAATTTTGTAGTTTTATTTCCTTATTATAAAAGTATTTAAATAATACTTATGATATGTTCTTTTCCAGCTAAAGGATGATATGGAAAATTATATATATTACACAACAATGGGAGGTAAAGCCAAAATTAAAATTAATGTAGTGCCACACAAGTTCGAATGTCAACCGAATCGTAAACGAAAGGGGACTTCAATGATTCTTAGACCAGCTGCAGAAAAAAGACGAAGACAACAAATAATTCAGGATATTTTAAGTGAATCTTTGGACAGTATGGAAATTGGTAATCCTCAAGAACCAAACTTTGATACCGGATCAGTCAACACTGTTGAACAGGTTGAAGTTGATTCTGCTCCATTAAATGTAATATCTCATCTCAAAGTCAGTGTTGAAACACAAACACAAACCGATTCTAATAGTCGTACTGTTGCTGTTCAAGTGAATAGACGTCCTAAATATCGCAGTGTATCAATTCAATGTAAACTTCCATCAATCGGCGTAGATAAATCCTGCTCACTAATTAAAACTGGCAGCATTAGTACTGCAACATCTCCAATCAAACCATTACGTCAGAAATTAATTTCAAAGTTACTCGAAGATGCTCAGAAAAGTTTGTCATCTAGTAGTTTTACAACACATTCGAATAGTTCTCAAGAGATTTATAAACCTTCAGAAAATACCAGCTCGAGTACTATGAATTCTAGCTTACAGTCTCCTGTAAAAAAAGCTGAAATTCTAAAAGTTACAAATTACTTAATTAATGACAATTTAAAAGCCTACACTGGAGTACCTCAAGAATGGAATGTGATGTTAGAACGTCTTAGAGTTATATCTAATATCAATATTACCAATATAAAATTATCTTTGATGAAAATACGACGCCAAGATAGCTTTGAAAGATTGAGTGAGCAGTTTGGAATGAGTGTCAGCAATGCTAGTATTATTTTTAATAAAACAGTTCCTATATTGGCACATTTCTTCAAAAAGCTTGTTTATATGCATGAGCTTAATAATATAAAAAGAATACTACCAATACCATTTAGAACATCATATAGTCATGTGATAGCTGTTATTGATGCATTCGAGATACAAATTGAAAAACCAAGTGATCCAGAGTATCAATCTTTAACTTGGTCGGAATATAAAAAGTGTAATACTTTAAAGTATTTAATATCTTGTACACCAGATGGTTTTATAAATTTCATATCAAAAGGATTCGGAGGTCGAATTTCAGATGAATTATTATTTCAAGAAAGCGGATTATTAGAAGAGTTACCCGAAGCTTGTGCTGTCATGGCTGATCGAGGATTCAAAAATATTGTTTCACTTCTTGATGATAAAAATATTGAATTAATTCGACCACCTTCAGTTAATTCTGGAGTTAAATTATCACAATCTGATGTCTTACAAGGCAAACGAATCGCTGCTCTACGTATTCATATAGAACGCGTCATCGGAAGAATGAGAGAGTTTGATTTTCTCAAACCTCATGCAGTTGTTAATCATAATATGTTACCTCTAACAGACTATATTGTTATTATTGCCGCAGCACTAGTGAATTTACAGACGCCTATAATTTCAACTTAAATTTAAGAACATTTTCATTACAAAATAAATGACTAAATGTTTGTTTCATTTAAAGTAATATATATTTATTATTAAGTGCATTTGTAAACCAACATCAATAGTATATTACACATCTAGGGCAGTAAAATAAGAAATGTCTCAGATCACATGCAATTGTTGTCCGAGGCGAAGCCGAGGTCAATAAACATGTGATCTGAGGCTTTCTTATTTACTGCCCGTGGTGTGTATACTATTTTTCTCCTCGACGGAGGCGGAAAGCGGCATTTTCGTTTAGCGCAGCGGGAGGAAAATTGACGCTTTCCGCCCGGAGGTGAGAAAAATATATTATAAATAGTTAATTAAGACTACTGAGTGCTTACGTTTGTACAGATTTTAACAGTTTTGGAAATATATTTTTGGACCAAAATACTAGAGAATTTTTAATAAGGGCATGTGTATGTGCATCATCATATTTCAATTTTTTAATATAGACTTGTTCATTTTCTTCAAAATTTCGATCAGCAACACAAAAGATACCTTCTTTTTTTCCAGTCATTAACATCTGTAGCTGCATTTGAGCAATACACTTCAAACTTATTTTGCCTTTTGGCAAAAAAGTGTCTAATGATTTTTTACTAGAGGGACATTTTATCTCAATTATTGCATTACTAGTAACTCCATCAGGAGATGCTGCGAAAACTGGATGACTAGGTACATGATAAATCTCTGGACGCGTAATTTCTACTTTTAATTCTTTTTCCAGAACTTCAATTACATCTTTTTCTAGATTTTTTCCTCGAGCCATAGCATTTGTTTCATGAACTTTACTTGCACCAATAATTTGTTGAACTAGCGAGCCATCCTCAGTTTTACAATGAGCAGCTTCATAAAATTTTGATGCAGTTATACGTCCATAACGAAGTTCATGCCAAATTGCACATTCACTTTGCTGTTTAGATAGTTGTTCAGCTTCTTCACATACAGCTTCTTTCATTTCAATCTTAGCAAACTCTAAAAACTTTTCAACTTGTGAATCAGTACTCTTATTAAAATCAAAAATAAGTCGATGTAACGATAAACTGTAAGCTTTTTTGGAGTCTATATCAAAGTTTAACTGTCCGATTTGAGAATTTATTTGCTGATTTTTGGCAAGTTGAATGACTTTTTGTAAAAATGTATTATTTTCCGGTAAATTGTCAACTAAAGTAGCAGAGGTTTTTTTGGTCAGTTTTTCAGCTTCAATATATTTAATTACTGTTCCGAAGCCTGACAACCGAGATTTTTTCTAATAGCAAGCAACTTCCGTATTTTTTTTATTTTTTTAATTTTATCAATTTTTAATCGCTTATAATTAATTGAAAAAAATTTTTTTTTTCATTTTTCAAATTACATATCAATAAAATTAATAATTAAGTTTTAAAATATATAAAAAAAAAAAATATTTTTTTTTTTCAAATTCCCAAATTCGCGAGTTCACCGTATCCATCCATAAGTTAATTCGTCTAAATGTAATGTCGAAGGCCAGATTTATCTCTTCGAGATGCTTCGCGACAATCACCACGGCAACATCATCTGCATATGCTACCAGTTTCACTTCTGCTGGCAATGCTATTTTCAGGAGACCATCATACAGGATGTTCCATAGCAGAGGACCTAGAACTGAGCCCTGTGGTACACCACCAGTAATATCATACTCCTTAGGACCACTTTTTGTGTCATATTTGAGGACTCTGTTTGTGAAGTAGCTTGCTACCATTCTACGCAAATACCCTGGAACTCGTTTCTCTTCGAGGGCGCGCATTACGCAGTCCCAGTTAGCAGAGTTGAAAGCATTTTTGATGTCTAATGCAGCCACTAAACAATACTTTTTTATGCCGCGATTCCATCTCTTTCCAGCAATCGCATCCTTAGCTGTGTTGACGACCAGGTTGATTGCATCCAGGGTTGACCGTCCTTTTCGGAAACCTCTGTGTGTGTGTGTGTGTGTGTGTGTGTGTGTGTGTGTGTGTGTGTGTGTGTGTGTGTGTGTGTGTGTGTGTGTGTGTGTGTGTGTAAGTCCGTAAACCTCCTATAACTTTTGATCGGTTTGACATATTTCATCGCGGTTGACGCCATTCGAAAGATCTTGGCCAAACTCAGATTTTAAATACAATTTAAACCGATTCGGACCGGTAGATTTTGAGAAATCTAAAAAAAACTACAAAAAAAATTTTCTTTAAATTTCATTTTTTTCGAATAACTTTTAAACGGCTTTATCGATCAACTCCAAAAACTATTAAACTCTTAACCTTAAAATATCACGTCGATCGCCGTTAATCTGGTCAAAATCGGTTGATTCGTTCGAGAAATATCGTGAAGGAAAGAAAACCAAAAAAAGTGTTTTTTTGGAATTACTCCGAAATTTCTAGTTCGATCAATTTAAACTTAAAGATTTGTTATGAAACTTAAAAAACTGCGTTGAATGCTGCCAACCGCGTGAAAATCGGTTCATTCATTCAAAAGTTATTGTGGTTTGAAAATTCAAAAAATAGTGCTGTATGAAACTTCTGTTAGACTTATGAGCTTGAAGAGCTCAAAAGCATAGAACAGCTATCTCTTTGAGTTCGGAGAGCTCAAAACAACACATAAATTGTATTTTTGAGCTCGAAGAGCTCAAAAACATCATAAGTACAATTTTAAGCGCCCCGGTATGAAATTAGCAGGAAGTTGCAGGGATGGTCTTCAGGGTGAACTGTTTTTTTAATTTTTATTCTTGTGCTCATTCAAAACTATTACTCGATTTTATTAATAGCTTTATTTAACTTCATTTTTTATTGTAGTAGTATCAGAGTAGTCTTGAAATTGTAGGTTA
Organism: Cotesia glomerata; assembly: GCF_020080835.1. NCBI lineage: Eukaryota > Metazoa > Arthropoda > Insecta > Hymenoptera > Braconidae > Cotesia > Cotesia glomerata. The sequence goes on from NC_058164.1 coordinate 15,233,053, forward strand.
GTTGATGGGTACGCTAAAGAGCCGTTACTGTATTTTGATGAAAAGTATTGGCTACCCCAGGGTTGCAAATTTTTTACATTTGAATATGTCAATCTCCATACTAATTATAACTTGATTGATGTATTATATTTAGTAAAAATAATTATCTTGTATTATTTTTATATTCGGTGCCGACAAAGCCATTTTTTTTAGTTACGAATATGTTACGTTATTGATATTATCATCTTTATGTAGTTAAATTATTATTTGATAAAGAAAAACTTACTAAATTAATATAATAATAATAATTTTTCACATTGATTAAGTAGTACTTATCATGCTATTGCAGTAATTATTATCATTTTTTTCTTCATGTAAAATAAATTTCAAATTATGTGAAGAAAGTGTCGCAGCAGGTATACGTGCGCAAACTCATTCATTTCAGTAATCTGAAATAATGATGTTGCGTACACTTATCTCACACAACTCTAGGTCTGTTATAGAAAATATATTACCAGGTAAATCCAAAACCGGATAAATGGTCAGTTTTTCCAATGAACACAGCAAGAGGTTCATCTCCATATTTAAATTTTGAGCCTTTCTACAATATTTAAGCGGTACTACTAAGTTAAGTAAATCCGTCAAGGGCCAATTCTGAAGAATCAGTTATGCGATGAACAAACTTTAATACTTGGAGTTCCTTCAACACACAAAAGAGAACCAAAACAAAAAAGTAAGAGTGTGGATATGATTTGGGTCACTTAAAATTAAGTGTAGCTAAGAGTTTTTTCTGAAATTTTTCTTTGTTTAGGAGAAATTTACGAAGGTGCAATCGCTGGGACCGATTCTTAAGAAATGTACCATGCTTATGAATAAACACAGAAAAAAAAATTAAGAAAACGGTTGACCCTGAAGGCCATCCCTGCAACTTCCCGCTAATTCCATTCCTGGACGCTTAAAATGGCACTTATGCCGTTTTTGAGCTGTTCGAGCTCAAAAATACAATTTATGTGTTGTTTTGAGCTCTCCGAACTCAAAGAGATACCCGACCAGAAATTTAAGTTCGGCGGTGGTTCGTTTCGAATTAGGCATGCCGAATTCCAAGTTCGCGCCGAACCAGGAAGCCAAAGTTGGCCCACGTCCCGGGAGTAACGCAGTCGCGAGGTTGGGCCTAACTTGGCTTCCGACTTAGGCGGTGGTTTGGAAACCACACTTGCTGGTGACTATCCAAGCCTCATTCGGTCCGAATTTGGCTACCTAACTAGGCAGCAATTCAGAAACTAAATTCGCACGGAAGAATCCAAATTGAATCCTTTTTTTGTTTTTAGCTATTTTTATTATAAAGCAAAAATTAATAATAATGAATGCTTATTTTTTTTAATTTACTTTTTAAATTTTAAATATAAATATCGACTTTAGGACAAAATTTTTTAAATATTAAGTAAATAAAAAAAATTTTTTTTTTTTTTTATTTAGTATTATTTTTTTTATATTTTCGGTCATTTTTTTCGCTTTTTAGGGTTTTTCTTACTATGAAGAAGTTTTTTTTGATTGGTCGATTTTATGGGTCAAGGGGGGAGGAAATGATGGAGTTAGATACATTAGTCACACACAACACTTAAATTTACCTCACACTCGCCTTAAGAATAATTATAATTAATAATTATTAATTATTAAAAATTTTACATGTCGAACGCGAGACTCGAACACTGTACCCGACGCACGAGAGCCCTATACCATACCGCGACGCTACGCCAATGATGAGCGACCTCTTGCCTCAAGATACTTATAAGCCCGACACTTCGGCAAACATTCGGTTACCGTTGCAACGGTCGAGTTAGGAATTCCGATATTATACCTAAGTGAGGACTTGCCACAGACTTACCTAGTCAAGTTTCATTTTGATAGACCAAGCTTCAGAATACAGGTTGCCGTTATTTCATAACAGTTTGGCAATCCACGACATACCGAACTTAGGCATTTCCACTGTTTTGCCTAAAGAAGCTCGATCGTGGTATGCCAAGTTTCGGTAAACCTTTGCCTAAGTAAGCCCGAGCTTGGTGAACTAAACTTCGGTAAGCCTTTGGTTACCGTTATTTCGTACTAATTAGGCAATCCATGATATCCCGAACTTAGGTATTGCCACAGGTTTGCCTAAATGAGCCCGAGCTTGGTGAACCAAACTTCGGTAAACCTTTAGTTACCGTTATTTCGTACTAATTAGGCAATCCATTATATGCCGAACTTAGGCAGTGCCAAACTATTACGAGATTACATCGAATGTGGAATTCTTTTGGCATACCAATGTTCGGCTTGCCTAATTTGAAATAAATAAGATCCGAATTGGGCTAGCCTAAATTCGGAAAGCCAACTTCGCCCCGAACTGATTTTTCGGCATACCTCACTAAAATTCTAGTCGGGTAGCTGTTCTATGCTTTTGAGCTCTTCGAGCTCATAAGTCTAACAGAAGTTTCATACAACACTATTTTTTGAATTTTCATTCGCAGTTTTTTGAGCTTCACAAAGAATCTTTAAGTTTGAATTGAGCGAACTAGAAATTTCGGAGTAATTCCGAAAGAACACTTTTTTTGGTTTTCTTTTCTTCACGATATTTCTCGAACGAATCAACTGATTTTGACTGGATTAACGGCGATCGACGTGGTTTTTCTAAGGTTAAGAGCTGAATAGTTTTTGGAGTTGATCGATAGAGCCGTTTAAAAGTTATTCGAAAAAAACCACTTTAAAAAAAAATTTTTTTCACAGTTTTTTTTTAGATTTCTCGAAACCTATCGGTCCAAATTGTATTCAAAATCTAAGTTAGGCCAAGCCCTTTCGAATGGCACGAACCGCAATGAAATTGTTCAATCTGTTCAAAAGTTATAAAAGGTTTACATACACACACACACACACACACACACACACACACACACACACACACACACACACACACACACACACAGCCGCACGGACACCATCACGGGAATAGTCAGATCAGCTTCCTAGGACCTCAAAACGTCGAGATCTTATGAAAACTCGATTTTCACAAAACGAGGTAAAATCAATAACTTCCTGAATTAAAAAAAATTTTCGATTTTCTTAGCGGGAAGTTAAAAATTTACTTTAATTAAGAAAATAATTTTGAAGAATTTCATCTTCTTGATTTGAGTAGAAAAATTCTTAAACTACGAAATTTTTCTTAGTTTAAGTAAATTTTACTTGATTTAAGAATTTTTCTACTTAATTCAAGATTATCAAATTCTTCGAAATTATTTTTTTGGGTTCAAAAATTTTTCTCTTGATTCAAGTTATTTTTTCATGCCGCAATGCACAAAGCAAAACTGTAACAAATGTTCGGTCTTGTGGTGGTATACAAATACTCTAATATATTGAATGTAATGTATATTAATATTAATAATCATTATCTCTAGTTTGAAGCTACTTAACATAATCTATAAACGTATGTCCGCTACTTAACGACTCGGCTTAGTACAAAAGATGCAGACTCGATTTCTACAGACGTAATTTTTTTCATCACTTATATTAATTTAGCATAAATTATATCGCTATGTAACATTTTCTCGAGTGTATAACTTCCTTTTAGAGACAAAAAAAACATCTGGAAAGTGGTTGACTCTCTAGAGCATCCTTGGAACTATTGGTTATTTGCAATTTCGATAGAATTTGTTTCATTTAACAAAGATTTTTAAGCTTAATTTAAGTGCTAACTAGATTTTGGAAGTGATCGATATAATGTAGCAGTATAAAAGTTATTCCAAAAATAAATTTTTTTGAACATTTTAATTTTTAAGATCAAAATTGGTTGACTAACATGATAAAATTTATAAATTTTCTATTTACTTTTTTGAGAATTTCAATCTGCGTTTTTCACCAAGTAGTAAGGCTATCCAAGTTTTACTCCACAATTTCTATTAGGTTTTATTGTGAATTTATGTAATTAAAAATGTAACGTTACCAGAAAATATGGATTTTTTAATGTTAAAATTCTGTTTTAATGTCTTCTTATAACGTTGATATAGTGGGGAAATCAAGAGATGAGGTAGTACTTATTTATTTACAAAAAGATAAAAAAACGCTTATACGATTTTTTAATATCGATGGAATATATCCGCATTTATTTCAAATTTAAAATTTTGTACAAATCATTTTATAAATTTGTATATAAAAAATTTATTAAGTTACTGGTACACTTTTAAATACCATATCAATGTTTATAATATTTAGAGTGAAGCTTCATTAAAATCAACGTTCACTAATTTCTATTTCCACTGTTATTTCTGAGAAAAGCTATCATGTAGATCACCTATTTTGTACTGCTCTTTCCCTCATACTATTTTGTTGTTCTATAATTTCAACGTACAAGAATTTTGAACCCCGTAAAGTTGATTCCAGCGAGATTTTACTATAGTAATCTTTGTCGACCTGGTATAAATTTTCGAATATGCTCTCTTTATGTGTATATTCTCACATTTTAGAGTTTTTGTAAAGACTCGCAGTCCGTCTCCATTATTTATTCTTTTATGCGTTATTTTTTATCCTTTAGTCTTGTCGTCTAGGTATACAGCCAGACTGAAAGAGAGGACTTCTCGAAGCTTTATATATAAGTACATTTGGACTGAAACTGGTTCTGGTAAGATTTTGTTTCTCTTTTATTATTCAACTGTAATCGCGCTCTTTATCTTTTTTTATTCGTCCTCATTTATAATTTTTTTTTTCATTATAAATGATAATGAGGCTAGACCGACACCTGTATACGCCAATGTTCTGGTTTAGGGTTAAATCGTTTTTAAAAATTAATAATTGTAATTGCCTCATTGAGAAACAATGTAAGATGTCGCAAAATTGACGTTATATAACTATATAACGTTATGAAATTATTGACTTTATATACTTCAATTAATTAGAATATTAATAAGAATGAAATATTATGTTATAAAAAAAATTGCACTTATAGTCAAATAATAGGAATAAAAATTTAATTTGAATTAAAAATTAACGTTGCTCATTTGCATGAGACGCCTTATTATAATTTTCAAGAGATCCGCTGGACATTCCAATTATAACCTTTAGCGAAACGAGATACAACGTACTGAAAATCGAGATTAGAATTGATGCTTAATTGGCGTATTATTAACGGTTTTAATTGCACTTTTAAAAATCATGATATTAAATTTTTGCTTGTTACAGAAAACGCTGGTCATGCTCTGTTAGATCTGCAGTTTTACCCTTTTCACAAAGTTGTATAGGCATATGCATATATTTTTATGCAGGCAAATTTTTAACGAATTTAATTATTAAATTAAAACACGCAAAAACAAAAAATTTATTTGTAAAAATTATAATATCAAAGTATCTTTATTAAAAATCTCGGATAACTATTTTTACATTTTATCAAAATGAAAAATTATTCTTAAGAAAAAAATATGTTAGAAAAATTTATGTGGATCTTTAAGTTTTGCAAGTCTAAAATTTGAAAAAGGTTTTCTTCATCAAGAAAAAAGAACGAAATATTTTCAAGTTTCAAGCCTGAAAATGATTTATTTCATAAATAATAATTTTGATGGTATGGAGAATGAAATGAAATTTATACGGACAACAACTTTATATAACTATTACAGATCTTGACTCTGATAGTATATGATCTTGTAACAACAATGGAACAACCCTGCAAAGAGCTAATTCCGCTGTAGCAGCGAAAACAGTTATTTATAAGTTATTAACTATATATTGAGATCAAATTTGAAATAAAGTTTTATAAGTCCATTACCAATTTATATATACATGTAATTTCAGAACTTCACCGTAAATCGGGTTTTGACATGTGATGAATGCACTCAAATTCAAATAGTTTGAACCAAAAAAAAAAATTAATACATTTTGTTACATGAATGGATTCCATATTCAACATATTTATTACTCATAAAATCTCTTTATTTATAACTTCGAGGATGTAGATGTAAATAAAACTTTGTCGTACGATATCTTTAGAAGTTATCAAGTGATTGAGATGAGCAACATGATGATTAAATGTGTTCATTAGGACTTAGACCTGATTAGATTTTGATTTTGAAGTCAATCGGTCAAGACATTTCAAAGATATTCAAAATGTAAAAACTAAAAGAATGATTTTTTTTTTAATCAAAAATGGCCTAGAGGGTCAACCGTTTTTCAGATTTTTTTTAACATCTGTTAAGTGATTTTTGTATTTTTTTAGAAGTAAAACTTTTTTACTTGTCTACTTGGGTAATTTTTTAATTTTTTTTTTTTTTTTGATTATTTATTTCTGATGACACACTATAAAAAACTTTCGGAGTGAATGCGGAGTAATCTGGGATTGAATGCGGAGTGGATGATTTTCAATTGATTTAATCCCCCCGGGAAGTAAAATTCATTCAGATATCGATTTAAATTATACTATTGATAGATTTTACTCCACGAAGTAAATTTTTTATATCTTGGTTGAATAAAAATAAAAAAATTAGAAAAACGGTAGACCCTGAAGGCCATCCGTGCAACTTCCCGCTAATTCCATTCCTAGGTGCATAAAACTTCACTAATAATGTTTTTGAACTCTCCTAGCTTAAAAATACAATTTATGTATTTTTTAAGCTCTTCGAGCTTAAAAAGATAGCTTTTCTATGCTTTTGAGCTCAAGGAGCTCAAAAGTCTGATAGAAGTTTCACATCGTTTCACATTGTTTCACAGAACAATATTTTTTTAATTTTCAAACCGCACTGACTTTTGAATGAATCAACCGATTTTCACGCGGTTGACAGTATTTGATGCAATTTTTTTAGTTTCATGAAGAATCTTCAAGTTTGAATTGATAAAACTAGGAAATTTGGAGTAATTGTAAGAAAACACTTTTTTCGGTTTTCTATCGTTTATGGTATCTCTTGAACGAATTGACCAATTTTGACCAACTTGACGGCGATCGACGTAATTTTTCCATGCTAATAGCTGATTAGTTTTTGAAATTGATCAGTGCATCCGTTTAAAAGTTATTCCAAAAAATGTCGGAGTTATGTTAAAAAAACACTTGTTTCCAAATATTTTATCGAGGATATCTCTCGAACCAATCAACCGATTTCTACGTTCTTGGCGGCAATCGACGCGGTTTTTTAAGCTCTAAAAATTATACTATATACTATATTATCAAAAACGATCCGAGAAGAAATGACAAAGTTATGTCACAAAAACACTTTTTTCGGTTTTCTTTCGTTCACGATATCTCTCGAACGAATCAATCGATTTTGACCAGATTAGCGACGATCGGCGTGGTTTTTCCAGCTTGAAGGCAGATTAGTTTTTGAAGTTGATCAATAAAGCCGTTTAAAAGTTATTCCAAAAAAACCACTTTCAAAAAAAATTTTTTTCTCATTTTTTTTCAGATTTTTTAAAATTTCTCAAAATCTATCGGTTCAAATTCACAGAAAATTTAAGTTTGAGGGAACTCTTTAGAACACCGTTTAGTAGATTCCGATCGGTTTAGTCGTTCAAAAGTTATAAGCGGTTCACATACTTTCACACACACACACACACACACACACACACACACACACACACACACACAGCCGCACGGACACCATCACGGGAATAGTCAGATCAGCTTCCTAGGACCTCAAAACGTCGAGATCTTATGAAAACTCGATTTTCACAAAACGAGGTAAAATCAATAACTTCCTGAATTAAAAAAAATTTTCGATTTTCTTAGCGGGAAGTTAAAAATTTACTTTAATTAAGAAAATAATTTTGAAGAATTTCATCTTCTTGATTTGAGTAGAAAAATTCTTAAACTACGAAATTTTTCTTAGTTTAAGTAAATTTTACTTGATTTAAGAATTTTTCTACTTAATTCAAGATTATCAAATTCTTTTTATCAAAATCTTTTTATCAAAATCTTCTTATCAGAAGAGATACTGCTACCGGGCGCGTCTCCCCGAGCGGATGGGAGAACGCTCGCTGTCCTTGGATGACACTGAGTCTCTTAGTTGACAAGGTACAGAGGGTAGGAGCTAAATAAAATACGCTCCCGTGGACAAAACTCCCCTTAATGGGTTGGTCACACTAACTGACCTAGCAAGAAGAAGATCGTTCTCTGATGTAACCCACTGGGAGTGTCCGGAACCTGTGTCGTAGTTTCCGACGACGCAGGCCACGGCTGATGTGAGCTTGCTCTGCCGAGGTGTAAGTTACAGCAGTAGATCAGGAGCCAGCCACCTCGGGCCTTGATCAGGGAATACGCAGTGAGTGCTAGAGATCGGAATCTTCACCGCTCCGAGCGAGTCTAGTCCGTCCGTGTATTCCGGGACTGGCTAAGTGTCGACTAGGCCTCAGGGAACTGGGGTAGGAGTACTATCTCCGAGGGTACACCCGTTCCTAGTTATGACAACCCGCTCCACTGCGTACGATGCGCTGGTAAATCAAAAAAGTATGAGTAATTTACAGGAAACAAACAAGAGTGGAAACGGGCTACATGCCCAACAAGCAGCGATTGACGCAAGCGCTGAAATGAAGCGTTCGCAAGCGCTCAAACGCCTTGAAAAGCTGATCAGTGAGTTGAATGATTTCGTCCAACCAAAGGTCAACATTCACAAAAAGAAAAGGCCAAGACGACTGGTGTAGCTAACGCCCTTCAAAGGTTTGAGAAGCTGGACGAGGAATGGCGCTCATCATTGCAGCGCATTTCCCATGCTACACCGGAAAAAGCCTGTCAGGCTGTCGTCGTGACTGACGAAGCAATGGACAGCGGAGCCGAAGGTGACGGTGAATCAGTCGCGGAAGACAAAAGTAAAGCCAGCAGCAAGTCAGGTAAGAGAAAAGATCGACCTTCTCCTGACCCAGTAATCAGCCAAGTCGTGAAGAAAAAGGATTTGAAGAAAAGCTCTCCGCAAGGAGCGGCAGTACGAAGCGACGAACAGGAAAAAGCGTCGGTTTGGCAAAAAGTTCAGTCCAAGAAAGAGCTAAAGCGACAGAAGAAAGAGGTGCTCTCAAAACAGATGACAAAGGAGCCCCGATCTGAACCCAAGCGAAAGAAACCGCGGAAATGGATCAGACCGGATACCCTCATCATCCGGCTGACAGAGAAAGCAAAGTACGCCGAGATCCTGCGCTGAATAAAACAGGACGTCCCTGATGATCAGGTCCGCAGTACGGTAGAGAAGTTCCATAAGACCAATGCTGGAGATATGCTGATAACTCTTTCGAGGAAGAACACCGACAAAGGCCAAACATTGAGAAAGACCATTGCAGACATACTGAAAGAAGACGCAAGAGTAACCTGTAAATGACCGCAGGAGGTAATTGAGATCCGAGACGTCGATGATGACACAACGAAGGACGACATCCAGGGTGCCCTACAAAAGGAAGCTGGAGATGGCTGTGAGATACCACTAGAGGCAATCAAGATCCGTAAGGCCTATAGAGGTACTCAAATTGCCACAGTAATTCTACCAGCAGCAACAGCACAGAAACTACTAGATGGAAGTAGCAAAATCCGGATTGGTTGGGTTAGTTGCCGAATAAGGGCAACGAAGAGACCTATTCAATGCTTTAAATGCTGGCATTTCGGACATCATGGATCCCAGTGCAGAAGCAAGGTGGACCGGTCGAAGCTTTGCATCAGGTGCGGACAAGAAGGGCACAAGATTGCTGATTGTAAAAATCCAGCCAAATGTGCATTATGTGCTGAGATTGAAAGTGCAGAGAATGTTGCCCACCATGCCGGTACTTATAAGTGCCCGTTATTTCAGGAGGCACTCCAGAAGTTGACGAACAAACAAACATGAGGATACTGCAGCTCAATCTCAACCATTGTGAGGCAGCGCATGACCTGCTCATGCAATCCGTGCGAGAACTAGAGCTTGACTTGGTACTGATAGTAGAGCCATATAAACACCTGAGTACCCAACCCTGGGAATCTGACAGCACATCCAAAGCTGTCATCTGGTCATGTGGCAAGCTCCCTTTCCAAAATGCAGTCGACAACAGCAATGCCGGCTTTGTAGCAGTATCAGTAGAGGGCATCCGCTTCTATAGCTGTTACGCACCACCTAGTCTCTCTACTGTCGAATTCACCGCATTTCTGGATCGACTTACCGAGGACGCGAAGCATTGCCACCCAGTGGCAATAGCGCGAGGAAAGGAACTACTAGAAGCCTTTTCTACATTAGATGTAGTACTGCTCAACAGTGGTGATACACCAACCTACACCAAAGGAGACGCAAGTTCTATTGTAGATCTCACTTTCGTCAGTAGCAGCCTCACCAGAGGTAATATCAACTGGAAGGTGATGGATATCTACACAGCCAGCGACCACAATGCGATTCTCTGGGAAATATCAAACGTCCAGAGCCCGAGAAGACCTAAAAAGCAACTTAACACCATTGGTTGGAAGGTAAAAACTCTTGACCCAAGTGCATTGTTAGTAGCTCTCAATAGTGACCAGATTATCACGGGCTGCGCAGAAGAGAAGACCAAGGACCTGATGAAAAGAGTGACCCAGGCTTGTGACTCCAGTATGTCTCGTAGACGTGGCATGAACACAAGACCTTCCGTTCACTGGTGGAACGACCACATCAGCGCCCTTCGTAAAGAGTTTCATCAGAAGAGAAGAATATCTCAGCGTGGCTACCGACGACCTAACTCTGCGGAGCTGGTCGCAGAGTACAAAAAAGCCCGTCGATCCCTGAACAAAGCCATCAAAGATAGCAAAAGAAAATGCTGGAAGGAGCTCATCGACGAGATGGACAGAGATCTGTGGGGTAGGCCGTATAAGGTGGTCATGACCCATCTTAAAAACCAGCTAATGCCATCACCCACGTGTCATCAACTCCTACAGAAGATCGTAAACATGTTGTTCCCCGAACAAAGCGAGTTTAACTACCTATTAGCGCAGAATGAAATGGATGACATTCCATCTGTCACGGAGGAAGAACTGATGGAGGCTTGTAATCGTGTAGGGAACAATAAAGCGCCGGGATTGGGCGGGGTCCCCAATGTTGCTTTAAAAACAACTATAAAAGCAGTGCCATCATTGTTCCTGGACGTCTATGACACATGCCTCAAGAAAGGGATTTTCCCTCGGAAGTGGAAGCAGCAACGACTAGTACTATTTCCAAAAGGGAAAAAGCCACCAGAAGAACCGTCATCTTATCGACCACTTTGTATGTTAGACACGGCAGGTAAGATATTTGAGCGTATAATCCACCAAAGAATAGAAGCAGTTGTCGATCCACTCCTGGCAGACAACCAGTATGGTTTTCGGAAAGGACGATCAACCCTGGACGCAATCAATCTGGTTGTTGCAACGGCCAAGGAGGCAATCGAAGGGATCAGATGGAAGGGTGGAGCGAAGAAGTACTGCCTGGTGGCCACTTTGGACATCAAAAATGCCTTCAACTCTGTCAACTGGGACTGCATTATGCAAGCCCTGGAAGAGAAAAACGTACCAGGATACCTACGTAGGATAGTGGCTAGCTACTTCACGGACAGAATCCTGAAATACGACACGAAGAATGGTCCAAAAGAGTATGATATTACCGGAGGTGTACCCCAGGGTTCCGTTCTGGGTCCACTTCTGTCATGTATGATGGCCTGCTGAGACTGACTCTTCCAAGAAGTGTCAAGCTTGTTGCATATGCAGATGATGTAGCTGTCGTAATCGTTGCTAAACACCTAGATGAGATAAACCACATGTTTGGTATCACCTTTGAGAAAGTTAACCGGTGGATGGACTCAATGAATCTATAACTGGCTAAACAGAAGACTGAGGCTGTGCTTATTACCAGCAGAAAAGTGATAGAGACCATAAAGCTGAAAGTCGGAGAACAAGAAATCACATCACAACCATATATCCGATATCTGGGAGTGATGATTGATGCCCGACTCAACTTTAAGCAGCAAGTCGAACACGTGAGTGCAAAATCATCAGCAGTGGTAGCTAGCTTAGCACGACTGATGCCAAACGTCAGAGGCCCAAAGCAGAGCAGAAGACTACTGATATCATCTGTAGTCACATCAATGCTCACTTACGGAATATCTATCTGGGCGGACGCACTAGAGAAGCAAGAATCATGGAGAAAGGCTGGACCAATCTACCGTCTGAGTGCCTTAAGAGAAGCGAGCGTCTTCCGCACAATATCTATGGAAGCAGTGTGTGTCATTTCCGGAACTTTGCCTCTCAGAGTCTTAGCTGAGGAAAGATGGATCCTTTACCAACGAAAGAAGTCAACCACACTAAGCGCTGAGGAGCTTAGAATAGAAGAACGGCAGAAGAGCATAAGTCGATGGCAACTACAGTGGGATGCCTCAGTGAAGGGTAGGTGAACGCATCGTCTCATATCAAGGATCAACGTTTGGCTAAACCGGAGTCACGGTGAGGTCAACTATTATCTTACGCAGATGTTATCAGGACACGGCTGTTTCCGGGCGTATCTCCACCGCTTTAAGCATGATAATTTCCCAGAGTGCCCGTTCTGCCCAGGAGTCAATGAAGATGCAGAGCATGTCTTCGTTGAGTGCCCACGTTTTTATCCACAGCGAGATGAGCTGGAGAATGTCCTGAAGAGGAAAATCCAACCAGAGACAATAGTAGAAGCAATGCTGTCATCAGAGGCTGCCTGGAACGCCACAAACACGTTTATCACGGGAGTCCTCTCAGACCTGCGGTCCATAGAAAGAAGAAGAGCGAATGACGCCAATTAGAAGGAGGAAAGAATAAAACCTTAGCCACCAGAAGAAAGAGCAGTAGCTAGATCCTCCCCTCACGAAGTAATGCCTGACGGCGGTTTCCATGAGGGATTAGGGGAAAGAGGAAAAGGGGTTTAGGGTTTAGTGGGGAGGGGCGCTAGCGTCGAGTTTTAGTATGACACTGCGTCGAGTCGCCACATATCCAGGCCAAACAGCTATGCCTAGAATCCGTAAAAAGGATTCCCCCCCTTAAAAAAAAAAAAACACACACACACACAAATATATACAGACATAGTGACAACATCGCGGGGGTGGTCAGGGAAGCTTCCTATGACCTCAAAACGTCGAGATCTGATGAAAACTCGATTTTTGCAAAACGGGGTAAAAACAATAACTTCCCGATTTTTGAAAATTTTCGATTTTCTTAGCGGGAAGTTAAAAATAGTCTTGACTCGTTTAAAAATTGTGAACGCGTATTGAAATATTTAAAAAATTGCAATTAATAAACCGTTTTTTAATTTCTGTCAAAATTCGAATTCAAAAAATTCTGAGGGAAAGTGCCCTCACATTTGTATCTCCTTAACTATATTTTAGTGATCGCCAATGAGATTTAATAGTTTAGGTGTACAGTGCTTCCTCTCAATAATATTTTAGCTGTGTCTCAATTTTTCCATTAGTTACTAATAAGAGAAAAAAGATAACCTGTTATACCGTAGAGAAGGAGCACTGCACTTGGTTTTTAGAACACAAACAATTCGTAAATTTCAATATTCTTTTCAAAAAAATTAATAAATTGATAAAAAAGAATAAATTAAATATAGTATTTATAGAATTAATTAAGTATTGTATTCTTTTAACTACGCAAGTTATTTTAATTGTAAATACAGGCCGATTTTTTTTAAATATTTGATATGCCTTGGGAGAAAGGTTCAATTTTCTTCTAAATAACTGACACAAATTTTACTGTCTCGACTATAGTCACATTTAATTGTTTATTTGATAACGTAAACTTTGCACTTCAACTAGAAAACTGATCATTAGCTGTTAAAGGTAAGATCTTTAAATACAATTCTGTAATATATTCTTCGATGTTTTCTGTAACTAGGAATGCATAACAATCCGTAGTTATTTCATCTACTACAATTTCGTAGTGTATTTTATATGAGTACTATTCTGTAACTGACTAAGAAAGGTGTTAAAGAAGATACATTGCAGTTTTAAGGATCATTATGCCACGGAAATAAACTCGTAATATGGTGTATTCTGTCCAGACGCTGGTGTATGAACCTCACCGTCAGCAATTTTGAAAGATAACGTTAAACAATGAGAAAAATCTACAGAGTAATAACATATTACACAATTTTTTTGTTACTCAAAATAATTTAATCGAATAAAAAATATTTTAGATTTTTTTTTTATTCATACAAATTAAATTTTAATACTTACATTTATGATTCTAACAATTTAAAAATAGTATAAGTTTATCAACAACACGATATAAACATATATATATATATATATATATATATATATATATATATATATATATATATATATATATATATATATATATATATATTTGGCGTTTCATTAATATGTCAATATTAGACAAGTAACCTTGAATACGTTAGGTTAAAATTATAAGGTTAACAACTATATCATACCGACCGAATTGAGCCCAGAGATAAGATCAGTATTTTAACTATAAAATTAGAAAAAATATAACTTTTTTCATTTCATCGGTTAAGTCAGAGTTAGTTATTACCCGAGATTGATTTATTTATTATTTCATTTTGATATTAACACGATAAAAAATTAGTCAGTGGATGAAAAATATTATCTCATTACTATAATTTTATTATGTTAATGATTTAATTCATTAGATCTTCATCTTTAAGTTATCAGATCAATTTCAAAAATCTTTTGAACGGAAAAGTACCTTTAGTTAATCAATTTTTAACTTCTCTCTATGAAAATCAATGATTATCAAAAATACGGGAAATAATTGGTTTCACCTCGGTTTTTCAAAAATCGAGTTCCCACACTGAGAAAACAATTCATTTAAATGAAATGAGGCTCGTTAACTATAAATAAATCTCTTATTTAAATATCATCAGAAATATTTATTTGATACAAATAAATTTATTTATTTGAGACAAAGTTATAATATATTTGAATGAAATCCAGATTTGTTTATAGTTAACAAATATTTCTTTGGTGATCAGATTTGTTAACTATAAATAAATGGTATGTTTGAATATACTCTAAGCAATGATTTTTAGTTTTAGGTTAGGAAAGTTGTAAAAGTGGTCATATCGAACATTTGGGGTAAAATGGACACTTCTTTTGGAATTATTAATTATACTGAAATGAACAATGACAATAAAGTTAGCCGACATCTAAAAATTTTTAGAATTTTTATTGAAAAAATTTTACAAAAAAATTTTTTTTTAATTTCATTTGTAAAAAATTCGAAAAACTGTAAGTGCAATTAAAAAAAAATATTATTTAGTTCTAATTTAACACATTAAGCAAAATAAAAAAATAAAAAATGTTGACTAACTTTATTATTATAAATTAACAGACATCTGTAAATTTTTTCGACTTTTGTAACAATAAAATTATTATGAAAAAATTTTAATTAAAAAATTTCACATCCCAAGCGGCATACTGGCAAGCAACTTAATAACATCAAAAAGTTATCTAAAAAAAGTTAGATGCCAACAATCTCCACTTTCAAAAAGTTGACAAATTTTCTACCGAAATGTATCCCTAATGTCCTTACAAGAAGTTATCACAAAAAGTAACAAATTGATAACATATTTACGTTAAAAAAATGTTAAGTAAAAATGATAACAAAATATAATATTTAAGATAACAGAAGGTTCACTTTTAGAAAACAAAATGTTATCTTTTTGTTGCGAAAATGAACAAATTTTTGTTAATATTATACTTGAAAAATGATAACTTTTAATTATAGAAAAGTTACCCAATAGATGAGTATTAGTTAACGTTATTATTGAGGGATACTGTATATACGTTAAAAAATTTATGATACGAATATGAACAAATTGTACTGCAAAATTTGTAATAGACATAAATACTTATAGTTTATTTTTTTTATATTTCGTGTTGCAAAATTTTTAAGACAAAAACATAAAAAAATGAACCGTAAATATTTATATTTAATACAAATTCCACAGTACAATTTGTTCATATGCATACCATAAATTTTTCACCCGTATTCAATCAGTTATAATACTGTTACAAATGAATAATAATAACATTTTACAAGACATTTAAAATTTTTAATGAACATAAAAAGTACATAACTTTAATATTTACAAATCTGAATTTCTTTATCTTAATGTAATGACTATTAAATTTTTAATTTAAAGTAAAGAAAACAAGCCTTAACATTATAATTATTTGATATTCATTCTAAAAAAACTATGTTTTTTAAAACATTTCTTTGCTCACAACAATGTATTGCAATTTTTTCATTATAATTGTAAAAAGAAGAGTCTAAAATTATATTTTTTTTTTTTACTTTAGACCACTATTCAAACATATTACAATTTTAAATATTATTATAATTAGGAAAAACCAAATTTACTAAAATTATTAGTATTAAAATGATAAATACTCAAATCTTTGTCGACTCTTTGGGGTGTTCGGGTTCTTTAATTTTCTGCTCAGCTTTTAAGCGATCACTTCCTCTCTGAAACCATTCTTTAATACGATCTTGTACTTTATCCTTAGTTTCTCCGTACTTTTCTACCAAAAACTCTGTTGAAATAATTAACGAAGTTGAACAATTAAAATCATTTGAACACTACGCAATATAAAAATATCAAAATATATATTTATATTTAATTGCCTTTGTCGATGTTATTTTCACTTAATCTTCGCCAATTAATTAAAAAAATCTCCATCCAGACTTAGAAATGCACTGAATATACTGAGTATAATTGATGTAGTCGGGACATTAGCTAAACTGTAAGAGACTGCACGCGTTCTTGTATACGATTTATGGATCAAAAGATTTTACTTGTTACCGAAAAGATTAAATGTTTATAAACAAAAAAATGTCAACAAATTGTTAGTTTAAAGTTGGCTCAATCTCATGACCAGTTGCGCATGTGTTTGCGAAATTTAACGGACAAGTAATGGTTTACTGATTGAAAGTTAACCTGCTTTAGTCATTTTTATGGATGCTCGAAAAGTTATCCAAAAAATGTTAACTATTTGTCATACTAATATTATCATCTTTTAGAGTAAAATTATTTCTAACTTATTGCTGACTAATTAACCATTCTAGATTATTAACAATATCTCGCCACCTGTAAGATGACATAATAGAGTTAACTTTTCAAGTTGTTCATTTTGTTTGTTTTGTATTAACTTTTGTAATTTACTTAAAGTTAACTGAAATTGTTATCTTATAAATACCAAAAAGTTACTTGTGCCGCTTGGGATGTTAAAATTAATAAAAATTATAAGTGAAAATTTTTAGAAGCATTTTTTTATTGTAATTAAGATCAATATGTGAATTGATATTATAATAAAATAAATATAAAAGAAATAGTGGTTGGTCACAAAAAAAGTCAAATGTAAACAATACTCTTACATTCAAAAATAGCGACACCAAGCGTAATTTACTTGAAGAGAGATTTGTTAATAGTTAACAAATCTTTATTTGAATGAAATAAATGAGTCGATTCAATTAAATAAACCAAAACGAAGTAGTATTTGATTAAAAATAATATATATTCAAATAAAAGAAATTTATTAACATTAAATAAATATTTTTGATTCATTTCAAATAAATCTGTGCATTTGAATCAAACAAACCGTTTTCTCAGTGCATTAAATTTCCACGTTTTCATGTCCTAAGAAACTATTCTAACTATTCCTCCGAAGATGTCCCTTCGCGTGTGTACACTTCTGATGGAATAAAACATGTTATAACAAAATTTTATTAAAATTGCGACATAAGACCAGCAACAATTGCTAGATTTATTTATAAATCAAAACATCTGAGAAAAATTTAGGGAACTGAAGGCTGTTATAATTGCAATATTAAGTTATTGGTTGGCTTAATTGAAAAATTCTGTCTTATAAACACAATAGAGAATAAAGTTGATATATTTTATGAGTCATCGAAGGGCATTATAAATGCTATCATTCATGATGCAACAAAGAAGCCCCCATTGTAGCTGGATCTTAATGATTCAAATATTTTTCTTCAAGAATTTGCATCAACAAAATTGAAATGGAAAATTACGATTAATGTTATTTCGGGGCTTAAAATATAGAATTATTATTTAATTTTTACAAAAATTCTTTTATATAAAATGAAATGTGTTTGGAACATTAAACATATTTGTTTTCACTAATTAATTTTTATTTATATTAGAGCGAAAATTTTTTATTAATATTTGTTAATCTACTTATATTGTTTACAGCTATATAATACCTCTTGATAATGATATAATGTAAAATAAAATATTTTTTTATTGATTGGAATGTATAACGTAAGAAATTTCATGATTAGTGAAAATTTCTTTTGAGTAATTGTTATTATTTTAAGTTGTATATTGAATATAATAACAGAATATGTGAAAATAAATTTTAGCTCGACAGTAGATTAAGTTTATTTTGTGCAAATTGATTAATTAGAATTCTGTTTTTTATAATACTGAAGTTAGCTGACAACTGTCAATTTTTTTAATTTTTATAAAAAATCAATAACAAAAAAAATGTTTTAAAAAATTTTCAGTATAGTTTTTTTCATTTTTATGCTATGAAATTAAAAAAAATTTCGAATGCCGTTGAAGATAGGCAGTATGTACGCCTTAAGTTTTGAAGAGCAGTAAAATATGAAAATTTCTAATGTCTATCAACTTCAGTGTCATCTTTTTTTTTTTAGCTTGAAAACATATTTTTGTTAAGAAAATTTTCCTCAACTTAAAGAACTTCTTGCAAAATAATTTCGATTCTCATAATTTTTTTTTTTGTAAATACATAATTCTTAATCAATTGAAATATATGTACAATTCTCTCTTAATTAAAACATTTTTAACAAGGATTTAGATATAATTATTATTTAGATTAATATTTTCACGATAATTTTTGCATTTCAAAGAAATTTTGAACAAACTATTTTTAAAATATTAGATTATATAGAGAAGTAAATTATTTTTCAACTTTAATTTATTCCCATGGATAATAAGGTTTTTTTCGTTCCTTGGAGAGAGCTCCCTGTGTTGCTCGAAAAATATAAAATTTTATATTTTCATGGCAACTGAAAATTTCTTTTCACCTTGAATACAACAAAAATGAAATGTCCGCAGATTAAAATTATATTAAACATAGATACCTCTTATATATTATATAACATTACATTATTCTTCATCTTAGAAATACTTGAAAAATTTTTACATACCAAACGGTATAATATTATTTACAATATTTCTTTGAAATCCATTGTATTCATTTAAATTTTCTTTTATTATTTTTGTGTGTACGAACCATCATTAGTTAAGCTTATCAAGATGTATAAAGACTATTATATTATGTCTACTTAAAATTTCGTATGAAGGTACGACTGCATTATATGTAGTTTTTGCATTGTAGAAACATGTGTTGAGTGTAATTTATGATTCTAACGAGAGGCTACAATGAAAATTTTTCCGAAAATTTCCGTTTAACTCAAGGTTTGACCAAAATTTAGATAGTATCGGCATTACTCAAATACTACAAGAAGTTTACTAATTAATATTTAAAAATGTAGATAATACGAATAAGAGTGACTATTTAGAAAATTTTCAGATAATTGTGTATTTTACACTATAGTTTGTCTTGATATTTAATTTCGAGAGTGTATAAGATTATAGTGTATCCTGTTCTGAGTAAAATTAACTTTCGAGCAAATACATTCATAGATTCATATAATACAAATGTACGAACTATACTTATAGTCAGAAAAAATCTACAATATACTTGTTCCGACGCAGCAAAGTTGCGCAGAAGGCTAAAAAAACGATATACAACTACTAGCTACTATTTTACAAGCATTATTAAATTAAAAGTAAAATTATCCTTTAAGTATTCCACGACAACTGATAAAAAATATATGCATCGATACATCAGTAAGTTGCAATTACATTGACGATGAAAATTTATAAATTTCGTTTTAACTATATGATAAATATTAAAAAATATTGGAAAGTCTCTTAGCCGGGCGCGGCTCCCCACGCGGTTGAGCAGGAACGCATCAATTTCCTATAGCGCCTTTTGATTAAAAGAAAAAGTAAAAAAAAAATTGGAATTAATTTATTATAAATATATGATTGTTAAAAATAACATGACGTTTCCTTAATTAAACAATTCATTCAACATTTTTTTAAAAACTTTTCCTATTAACTATTTTATTCTTTTTATAATCGAGTTAAATCATTTTTTAAATTATTGTTGAAAGATTAAAGGCTATCAGTCACGAAGTCGGATAAAAAATATTTATATCTTTTTTTTTTGATAAAAACTATCAATTAGTGATATTGAATAGTAAAAAATTACGACAGTTTTAATGTACTAGATAAAATAATAAAAAAAAAATTATTGTTATCATTAGTAAATTACATGTAGTTACATGTATTTTTTTTTGTCAAGGGTTTATGGGAGTTAAGAAACTAATGCTTGTTATTTTAAATCAACATTTAGAGGCTATTATAAATTTATACATTTTTCGACGAAATAAATTAATATTGAGCAATACTGATGGTTCTATTTAATGATTAAAATTTTAGAGAGTATTTAATTATTGCTTAAAAGTTACATATGTGTAATAGTTAATGTATTTATTTATTTATTATAATTTAATCGTTCTGTTATGACAAATTGCACAAATCAAGCTCCGTAAAAATTGTTAAATGCAACCGCGAACTATGAGCATATTTTATTTCAATTCATTGAATAAGAAAAAGAATCGTTTTTGAGTATAACAAATTTATTTCAGTATGTAGTTATGAGTTAAGAGGTGGGGAATTTGCAATGCTAGGGACATTCCTGATGCCGGCAATTGGGGTGGGAGGCAGGTATAATACGACAAGATGGATGTGGCGGCATGCGGCATGTCTCTCGTAGCTCGTAGTTCTGCATATAGTCCAGTCGTCACTAACCGGCTTTCAAGTTAACATCATTCTGTACAGTTTTAGACGACATATTTCGAATATTTAGCAATTTTAATTATAATTGAAGATTAGCGGTACACTATTTTTATATATATATATATATATATATATAGTTTGACATGTATTCACTCTTAAAATTGGCCATACTTGTTATCGCAGTGTCGTGCAATATTTATTCAACAAAATATTGGAATCGACGCATATGTGACTAAAACTTTCAATAGTGTTGATCATGAGTACGATTATACTTATGAGGATTCGCATAGAGATTTAAAATAATTTTTTTAAATTTAATATCCATAAAAAAAACTATTATTCAAGTGCTATTATTTTTAATATTAATAGATTTTTAGTGATCAGCTGAAAGTGATCTCAGTGGATATTATTTTGGATTATATCAGAAAATTGGTAAGAATAGTTTTTCATTATAATTATGTTTCATGGTCTAGTATGGATTTGAAATTTATTCGCTTGGGATTTCAAGTAGAATTGCGTCGTTTTGTGTAATCTCATTTTCACGTAAAATAGATGTAAAAAAATTATTAGATCCTCCACCAGTCAACTATTTTTGAATATAATGAGTATTTAAAAAATTAAAAAACTATAAAAATAATTAATTTATATTTGCTAAATGAATTATTACAGTTATTAAGTATATTTTTATACACGCCCTATACATGGATAAAAGAACGACCGGCTTTTTTAGTGCCGCGTGGGTCGAGCCGGTCGGATCGATTCCACGATGCGCGTGTTGGATTATTTTACTATACGTACATGTAGCGCTATTATAAGTTTTTCGGAATTCAATTGCCTTTACTTCATTGTTTCTTAAATTATTGATCTTAACTAACTATTTCATTTATGATATTAAAATTAACAGACATTTCACAATTTTTTCAACAAGTAAATTGTTGTTAAAAAAAATTATAGAAAAAATTTTACATGGAGAAATTTAAAAAAACTATAAAAACAATTTAATTTTTAGTATTGATGCATTTTTTAAAGAAATATAAAAATTAGTCGAGGCTTGTTGATTTCAATATCATACAATTATGTAAATTTTTACTATATTTTTTTTTCTTCAATCAAGAAAAAACCAATCTTACGTTATCATATCCAAAGTTTTTTTTAAGCACTATAACGGAAGCAATTATCTTTCAAAAAAGACATCTTATTATACTATATAGAACTCTGCGAAAAAAAAAAAATCTTTAAATGTTGTCTAATGATATCTCTTGGATGAATTACCGAATTGAACGCTATTATCGAGATTGAAATCTATCAGGTTACAAAATAGTTTCTACAAGTCATTCAGAAACGAAAATTTACTGAAATAAATTTCATAAAATAATTCATAAATTACCTTATTAAAAGCATAAGATTATATAGAAATAAATACGCGGTAATATTTTCTGTGTTGATTATATTTTAAATGAAATAATAAAAAAATGATCAGGTGTCTACTAATTTCAGTATCATAAAGTTTTAATATTTTAATCCTTATGATTTATATAGTAGATCGTTTTTCAAGGCCAGTTAATTATGTTTTAATTGCTTACAACTGAAAAATTTTTTCAACTCGATAGATAATTTTAAAAGCTATTTTCTAATGGCTTTCACATTAATAAGAATTATATAAATGACAAAATGGATATGTACTTAAGAATTTATTACATTTACAAATTTTTATTCTTTTCATTATTTAGGAAAACAATACGATCTTCTTAATTTTAAGTTACTAACGGAAATGTCGAAAGGACTAAGAGTTTTACTACAAAATATTTAAGAATAGAAAACTTAACATAAGTAGAGCTAATTCCTGTCTGTCTGTAAGTTTAAATTTGTAAATTAGTTGCTGTGTCCTTAATGCTTGGCGATCCTTTGTGCAGTAGGTACTAAAGAAATAGAATTCAAAGAATATAGTAGTGTGCAGCTAACTCGATTTCTGTATGAATATAATACCATATGAAAAGAACAGAAAAATCGTGAGAAAAAAGCTCATTTTCGACATTTTTTTATTCTTTTTTTTAATTTATACGATCTAGTTAACGTTGAACACAGTATTCAAAGGTTAATCACGCTTCACAATTTCCTACTATAACGTAGTAACGACAAATGGAAAATTTTGAATTGAGTCAAAGTTTGGAAACCAAAAAATTTTTAATAGCCATTTTTTCAAACAAATGTTAGTTAAAAAGAATATTTAAGTTTGAATTCTATACTGAAAAAAAATTTAACTTGAATCAAGATGAAAATTCTTGAACCAAGAAAATAATTTTGAAGAGTTTCAGTTGTCTTGAATTCAGTTGTTTTGAATCGAGTCGAAAAATTCTTGAATCAAGTAAAATTTAATTAAACCAAAAAAAATTTCTTCGCTTAAGAATTTTTCTACTCAAATCAAAAAGATGAAGTTCTTTAAAATTATTTATTTGATTCAAGTAAATTTTTTTTCTGTGTAGAAACCTCAAAATATTAATTTTATTTATTTAATTTACGTGTCTTGCTTTTTTATGCTTTTAAGTTGATTGAAGTTAAAGTAGCCTGCAATCGTATGCTGAGTTTTAATTTCGGAGTCTCATGTGTGTCTAAACTTGAATCCATTGGACTAAGCTATGCAATTAATTGTATCAGGAGTAAAAATGTATCACTATTATAATATTTACGGCCTTATACTTATGAATGAAATTAGATACGGAATTTAAAAATGTTTTTTAAGATGGTCTAAAATTTCTAAATTGTTGAAACTATTTAGAATTTTCTGGAAATTTTTTTTTTTTCAAAATGTTTCTCTAAAGTTGTCGAAAGTGAATTTTAACATTAATTTATTCATTTCCTGTAAAAATAATTTTTTATTTTAAATGAAATGAATTATTTTTCCAAATATATGTAAAATGAGCAACAGTAACTCTTTTTGCATAATGTAGAATTTACAAATATTATTTTCGTCCAAAATGGTCGAAAGTAATTTTTAACAGTTTTTTTTTTTTATTGATTTTGCATTTTCGAGAAAAAAAAAATGTTTTTTGTAAACATTTGAATGAAAAGTAATTCAGTAATTTTCAAAAATTGATTTAGTGTACCAAAAACGAAATAGTATATTACATACCTAGGCCAGTAAAATAAGAAAAGTCTCAGATCACATGTAATTGTTGGCCGAGGCGAAGCCGAGGTTGACAAACATGTGATCTGAGGCTTTCTTATTTACTGGCCAAGGTGTGTATACTATTTTTCTGCTCGACGTAGCCGGAATGTGGCAACTTTGTTTAGCGCAGCGGCCAGAAAGTTGCCACTTTCCGGCCGGAGGGCAGAAAAAATATTTCAAGTTCAGCGTTTAACCCTTCAGTACCCACGTTCTTTTTAGTGTCTCACTTGCACTGCAGCGACATCCTATAAGTTGAATGTGGTTGCGTGAATCTGCGCTTATAAAATGTAGGAAATTCAATTAATTTTTTTAAAAGCGATAACTAAGTTTTTTCTTGGTGATAATTAACTAATATTCACATTTAGGATCTATATATCTCAAAAATATAATATTTTATTAATCACAGTTATAAAAAATTTAATAGTTTTATAATGTCTGATAATACAAGCGTTAACAAAAATACGTACGATATTATACGATTTATTTTCTATGTGCTATCGTGTTGTTTTTTTTAATACTATAACAATACAGTCGATTATTTATATTTTCAGATCTGTATATGTTTTTTTAATTATTTAATAGTCATTTGAAATAGTACAAATACATTTAAAAAAATTTATATTCTGAAGCTTTTATATGGATTATTAATTTTTTATGGTTTTTTTTAGAAACATACCTGTAATCAATGTGGGATTTTGAAGGATTCAGTATGATGCCAGAACCTTTAGGTACTGTCGTGTCGGACGATATATGGAAAAAGTTTGACATGGATGCCCTTCACTCTTCAGAAGGCTATGTGCATGTTAATTTTTCTTCATTTGATATTATTCCTGAACCATTTGATGACACGGATTGTTCAGACTATCCAGAAATTCGTCACCATGACTGTATGTGGGCAGGATTATGTATAAGTAAAGAGCACAATAAAATATTGTCAACCAAAAATCAAAGAATTTCCCCGCCTAGAATAGTACAAGCCGGCAAAAGTTTGTTGAAATCACGATCATCGTCAGATTCAATGGATCACCTACAGCAAGAGAAGTTTTTTATGAAGAATCAACATCAGAGAATGGATAGCTTAGAAAGTGATGGCGGTTCACCACGTTCAGAATCACCTCAAACTTCTTCCGAGTCATCAGAAGATGATTCTGATAGTGAACGAGATATACCAACTTTTAAGCACGATCAGTTCAGTATTAATGAAAAGTTAATCGAGTGTATATCTGCGCCCGTAAGTGAGGTCACCGGACAGTGTGTCAGAAGTTCATTGAAGATAAAAGTTGAGGTCAATGAAACAGATCACGATGAATCCATTGATACTCGAAACAATATCAATACATCAAAACAAACAGAAGTCAGTAATACCCTCATTGATCATTGTTATTACATAAATCATCCCACCAGTATCAAAAAATTAGACTATTTGGGTGTTCAAACACCATCCGATTCCGGTGAGTGTAAATTTATATTTATTATTTATAATAAAAGTCACTTTGGTAATAACGTTATTAAATAAAAAAAAAAAAAAAAAAAGTAATTAATCTCATTTTATAAATTATAAAAAATGTGTCGTGTACTTTTTTGGAGATGTAGTCTTATAACTTTTGGAAATTAATTCATGATAATTTAAAACAAATATCTTTTATGAACCGCACGGTTATACATGTGTCATTTAAAAGAGCTCCGGTTAAACTTTATCTTGAAAAATATTCAAATTTCCTCGAGTCACGATCCCTTATTTGAAAAAGCCCATATCCCTACTTGATACTCAATTGAAAATTCAATTAAATTTCACTCCAATTTCATTCTTAAAATAGTTTTACGATAAAACTTGTTTGTAAATAGGGCTCAAAAGTTGTAAATTTTAATAGAAGACGGGTACAAAGTTTTTTTAAGGCAAAAATATTCATTAATTAATAGGAAAATTATTCGCATTTATGATTGTCTTTTGAGAAAAATTGAATATTTTTCAAAATAAATTGGCTACTTAATACATTAATAGTTAGAGAGCATACTAAATCCTTGCATAAAATTAATTTTGGTTATTTCTGTAGATTTATTCGTTACAATGAGTTAGAATATCTCATAGTAAAAATTCATTTTTCAATTATTTTCAAATAAGAAGTAGATGTTTGCGATGATTTATATCTTGATAGTAATATTGATAACTCAAATTTAATAGATTTCTTATCTTCTCGCTTTGAAAATTCATAATTTTCAAAAATGGGAAATTGGTTTTCGTTCGATTTTAAGAAGTCAAATTTTTAACAGATTTTCACGTTTTAAGGTCCTAGAAAGTCATTCTGACTGTTTCCCGGCTTATGTGTGTATATAAATAAAATTTTGTCACCATATATCTCAAGAACTAATCAACCGACTGAGACTTATGGCATGACATTTGTTAGGATTTATTGGGACAAATTAGATTAGATTTTGAAGTCAATCAGACAAGCCGTTTCTAGTATCCGAAAAACATAAATACAGAAAAAGAAATTATTTTACGTTTGTTTGAGATGATATTCAAATTCTTTGAGCAATCTACTCAAAATGTTATGTACACTTCTTGTGTTTAAATATTTATTTCAGGTAGTTTAAATATTTCAAATAAATGTTCTGAAGTAATTTCCATATTTTCGTGCTCAAAGAGTTCTAAATTTTCTTGTGAGAAAATCTATGCTACTATAAATTACAAAACAAAATTTTGAACTATAATGTCAAAGATATATTTAAACAAATATTTTTGACTTTTCTAATCTACTTTTTCATAATTTTTTCGGTGATTTAATGTGGAATTCTCTATACATGTATGATAAAAATATTAATTTATATTTACATATTTGATCGCCAAGGTTCAAATTTTTTATGTATTTGTCGTCTACATAAACCATCTGAACATATGTTGCGTCATATGGCGGCGGCATCATGGTTTGTCGCGCTAACGAATTGCTGCTGAGCTGCTGAGTGTTATGTGGATAATCGGCTAAATATTATATCTCTTTTGATACTAAGAATTGTAAGCTGTTAATTGCACGGTTACATCAGATGGCGTTAGATATTGAAGTACTTTTACTCTTTACGTGCACAAAAAGTATTTGTACAGAATATCAATGCAATATTTAACGTTTATTTTATTCCCATTATTTGATAAAAATATATGTATTTTTGCCAGCATATATGCGCATATATATTTTTTCAGTGTGGGGTTACTTACGCATAGATAGGTATACCGTAACAGAGATCTCAAAATTATTGCTAGGTGAAGGAGTTCACAACTGTTCTAATAAATAGTTCTTATAAAGTTCTATATATATATATATATATATATATATATATATATATATAGTGTAGCAGTTCCTTAAATAGTTATCTTTCCTGCTAAAGTATTAATTCTATCAAGCTGTTCCTAACATATGATTGTATTTATTTTTCTCTACTAACAAGATAAATCGTAATAGATGCTTATATTATACATTTATAATTGAATGATGTGATTACTGCTGCTATTATTATTGTAATTTAAGTGATATATTTTTTTATTACTTCGTCTATTATTTACTACAATTATTGCCGCTGTAAAAAGTAAAAACCAACTAACTTTTTTTTTGTTCCAAGATTACAATTGTTGTGCAATATCATCATTTTTACGATAAATTATCGCGTGAGAAACTCTTTCAATATTACATATCATACTTCATTAAAATTATTTTAACTACATTTTATCAAAGCTGTATGAACATTAAAATTTCTTTGAATCCAGAAAATCGTTGAGTTTTTAGTAGATTTCATAGAAATCTAACTATTGCATTTCTCCTCATGGTGGAACTTTCGAAAAATTTTGCTTTTTTCTGAATTAGTTCGTCGAGCTGATTCAGAAAATACATATGGTTCAAAAGTTTATACGTATATATATATATTTATATATATACGATATAACGCGGCTTGTCCGGACGAAAGCGTCTCTAATTCATAATGGATCTTCTCCAAACTCAACATACTTAATCTTTAGACGAATACCAAGGTCAAGTTCAAAGATGAGCTTAATTGGTCCAGTAGTTCAGAAATTACAGGGTTTCACAATTTTGAAAATCGTAAAAATTCATATTTTGGCAGTTTCTTTCGCGGATAACTTTTTAATGAAATAACATTGAATTTTTGTAAATTTCATTTTAAAGCTCATTAAACGAGCTTTAATTTTCATGTCATTTTATGCTTCTAAACTGAAAATAACCTATTCTTCTGAAGATATTTAATGAAATTTTACTATTGCATTCGTTTTAACTCAGGGAGAAGGAATTCTATCAATGTGATTGAAGTATTTGTATTATTAGTGTTGTGATTTTATTTAAGTAGGGAATCTACTTCCATTTCGGCTGCCGAATGGCACTTTTTTAGTCTTATTCTTGAATTGTTTGAGAGATGTTGTAAGGTGTGAAAATAATCTTCTCTTCTTCATTTTGAACTCAAAGTTCTAAAAGGAAATAAAAATGAGATTGAGGAAATAATGTTTCATATATTTTTGAATAATGAAATTCAGTACAAATTATAGATTCAAATAATTGTATGAATTTTACATATTTCGTTTTTTAACGTACATTGTCTTAATTTTAGAAACTGAAATAGTAAAGACTAATTTTTTTTTTAAAGCTTATGTTTTTTTAAGATTAAGTTTAGAAAAGTGTAACGTACATATTTTGGTTTGAAAAGTATTATGGTGTGACTATCAAGCGACATGGCTACCGATAAGTAAATTTTCCCGCGCGTCTCAATGATCTCTAAAAGCGCGGGAAGTTGAAGGTCATGTGTAAAATGACGTCATTGATATAGCTACTTTTTTCTCTGGTGCTAAGCCACGTTGCAGTTGGTCGTGGGATCTTATCGTAGTTTAAATGGTCGACGGAATGTGGCAAGTTCTTACCATTCGCATGAATACTCTGATGGTTACGATGTATTGAAGAGTCAGAAGAAAAGGAAGAAGAGAAGGGTATTGGTCAGGACCGTAACTCTTTTGTTTGAGTGCCTTCATTGGTATTTATTTCACGCATACTGGGCATTTTATTTTATTTTTCCTTAAAATTAATTTGTAATCTAAAAGGTTTTAAATTTAAAACATGATTATTGTTTTATCTTCTTTATTACTTTGCGGAATAAAAAATTGTTACATGTTACTTCTACTGTATTAATTAAACTATTTTTTCAAGATATTACATTAAGTTATTCGAAGCAACATAGACGTCAAAAAAAAAAGTCAGTTGTTTTTAGTGTCATTTAGTTGCGCAACAATTGATAAGTTAGCTTGAATACAAACTGATTAGACATGACAAGGTAGTCTACAGTAAATGATCACATAGTAAATTCCCACCCTGATAACATTCTACAACGACATGCTTCTACGAATAGTATCAGTGCATGAGCCATATTCTGAAAGAAATAACCATATAAGAAACTATTGATTATAATTTATTGATTTAGTTAGTACATTTCAATTATCAAAATTATCTTTATTTTATAACAATTTATTATTCTGAGCTATTTTGTTCCTGTAAATTTGAATACAATCATAATTCTCATAGCCACAAGTCTCTTAGTACAACAAAAATTCTCAGTATAGAGATGAGGTAACCGGAAATACTTGGAAATAAAATACTCGTATCCATTAGTATGGTAGTATGAGGATGTTAGATATTTTAACATGTGTTACTCATCTAGACGAAAATTTAAATATCTCGCATGTCTAAATCAAATTCTATTGTACTCGAAATTGACTAAACTTAAAATTGGTTTATTTATTAAACATTCAGCACTCGCGTGTTTCTTAGTATCACTTGCAGTACTGCGACATCCTGTAAGTTGAATATTGTTGCGTGAGAGAAAATTTCATGGCACGTGTGGTGATGGGTAAATTAATACTTAAATACTTTGCCAATTTTTAATATTGTATTAACATTGATTTTGCAATAATTGGTTATTTATTTGATGAATATCCTAATTTTTTTTATTTTCGTGCTTGATTTAGCATCGTTGGCAATATTTTTTGATAATCTTTAATTTTGGTGAATAACGTTACATATTAATTGATTGATATTTGATGTAGTGTAGGTTATAAGTTCATGCGCTACGATTTTATAAATAAATATTACAATGTTATGACTTTTATTTCAATTAAACAATTTCAAGTACATTGTTATTGATTGAGTAAAAAATTAATTTTTATGCGTTCATTTTTACTTTTTGTGAAAAAAATTTTAATTTGTGATAATTGTAGCGTTTTGAAAAATCTCACAAATACAATCTAAAAAAATCTTTCCGAATTAAAAAACTATCAATACAAATCAATTAATTTCATTGTTCAAACAAGTATTTAAAAAAAAAAAAAATTAGGAAAACGGTTGACCCTGAAGGCCATCCCTGTAACTTCTCGTTAATTCCATACTTAAAATCGCGCCAATGACGTTTTTGAGCTCTTCGAGCTCAAAAATACAATTTATGAGTTATTTTGAGCTCTCCGAGCTTAAAGAAATTGCATTTCTATGCTTTTGAGCTCTTCGAGCTCAAAAGTCTGATAGAGGTTTGATAAGACACTATTTTTTGAATTTTTAAACCGCTATAACCTTTGAATGAATAAACCGATTTTCACGCGGTTAGCAGCATTCGACGCAGTTTTTCAAGTCTTATAAAAAATCTTAAATTTCGAATTGATCGCGCTAGGAATATCGGAGTTATTCCGAAAAAACACTTTTTTCGGTTTTCTTTCGTTCACGATATCTCTTGAACGAATCAACCAATTTTGACCGGACTGGTGGCGATCGACGTGGTTTTTTGAGGTTAAGAGCTAATTAGTTTTTGGAGTTGAACCATCAAGCCGTTTAAAAGTTATTCCAAGAAAACAACATTCGAAAAATTTTTTTTTTTTCAGTTTTTTGAAGATTTCTCGAAATCTATTGATCTGAATCGGTTCAAATAGGTTTCAAAATCTAAGTTTGGTCAAGCCCTTTCGAATGGCACCAACCGCGATAAAATCGGTCAAGCCGTTCGAAAGTTATAAGCGGTTCACACACACACACACACACACACACACACACACACACCGTGACAATGCCTAACGGCGGTTTCCATGAGGGATAAGGGGAAAGAGGAAAAGGGGTTTAGGGTTTAGTGGGTAGGGGCGCTAACGTCGAGTTTCAGTATGACACTGCGTCGAGTCGCCACATATCCAGGCCAAACAACTATGCCTAGAATCCGTAAAAAGGATTCCCCCCCCTTAAAAAAAAAAAAAAAAAAAAAAAAAAAACACACCGTGACAACCTCGCGGGGATAGTCAGGGAAGCTTCCTGTGACCTTTAAACGTCGAGATCTGATGAAAACTCGATTTTTCAAAACGGGGTGAAAACAATAACTTCCTGATTTTTGAAAATCTTCGATTTTCTTAGCGGGAAGTTAAAAATTAGGAAAACGGTTGACCCTAAAGGTCATCCCTGCAACTTCCCGCTGATTCCATACCTAAACTCAAAAATATAATTTATGTGTTATTTTCAGATCTCAGAGCTCAAAGAGTTAGCTGCACTGATAGAAGGATTTATTAACTATTAATAATTTAATTTATTTGAAGACAATTATTTAATTTATTAAATTTTAATAAATATTTTTTAACATTCAATAAATATTTATTTGGGAGGAAAGTACATTTATTAATAGTTAATAAGTACTTATTAATAGTTGAGAAATATTTATTAACAGTTAATAAATATTTTGTTGAGTGAATTTGTTTCGTTTGCAATGTCATATGATATGAAGATTGCTTATAAACAAAAATCATCTTTACAAATTATTTGCATTAATTATATTACATTATAATAACGTTTATTGTAACATACCGAATTCTATCACAGCTCATAATTATTTTTTATATTTTTAAATATTAAAAACGTTAATTTATTTAGTGAATTTAATTATTATCATGTATTCCAGCTATCGGTTTATAAAAAGTGTCAAAGGAAAATTGCTATTTTTGCTTTTGATTTTAAATAAATATTTGTTAACAGTTAACAAATATTCATTAACCATTAATAAATATTTATTAACAGTTAATAAACTGTACTTAATAATTACTTATTAACTGTTAATAAATATTTGTTAACTGTTAGCAAATATTTATTAACATTTAATAAATCGTATTTAATAAATGATTTATTAACTGGTAATAAATATTTATTAAATCCTATGATGTTAAAAAATCATTTATTAACAGTTAATAAAGCTTATTAATTATAAACAAATCCTTCTATCAGTGTGTTCTATGCTTGATAATCTGATAGAAGTTTAATAAAACACTATTCTTTGAATTTTTAAACTGCAATTACTTTTGAATGAATAAACCGATTTTCACGTGGTTGGCAGTATTCGACGCAGTTTTTCGAATCCTATGATTTACTTTTCAACACAAATTAATCAGACCAAAAATTTCTAAGTAATTCGAAAATATCACTTTTTTTCGATTTTTTTCATCAACTATCTTACGAACGAGTCATCCGATTTCGATCGACCTGGCAGCGATCGACGTTGTTTTTTGATGTTACGAGCTGAAAAGTTTTTGGAATTGATCAGTTTAGCCGTTTAAAAGTTTTTCCAAAAAACCACATTTAAAAAAATTTTTTTTTCGCAGTTTTTTTGAAATTTCTCAAAATCTACCGGTCCGAATTGGTCTAAATTGTATGAAAAATCTGAGTTTGGTTAAGCCCTTTCGAATGGCGCCAACCGCGATCAAATCGGTAAAGCCGTTCAAAAGTTATGAGAGGTTTACGTACATCCACCCCCCCCCCCCACACACACACACACACACACACACACACACACACACACACACACACACACACACACACACACACACACACACACACACACAAGAGTTGTGGTCTAGGGCTCTAGAGCCTTATACACAGTAAAAAAATTTTCGTAAAATTTAACATAAAATTTTGTGTAGATGATTTTTTTACATAAAATTTATGTTAATTCTACACAAACTGTTTGTGTTGATCAATCCATCCATTTTTTAACACACTCAAGTGTTAATTCAAAATAAAACTACCCTTTTTTAATGTTACTGGCCAACCAACACAAAATTTATGTTAAAGAATACTCCCATTCGGTTGGTAGTATAAATAACACTTTTTAAATGTCAATTCAATATAAAGGCTGTGTTGATGTTTTCTATAGTAACACAAATAATATGTTGAATTTACACAAAGATATGTTAAATTATGACGCCGCTCCGCTTTATTTTGCGCGGGATCTCGGGAGTACGAGCATAGTCACGTATGCCACACAAGATATTTAGACATGTGAATGTGATAGTCTCAACGTCATTTTAATTTGGTGGATTTTGATTTGTGTCATTACGTGAAATACTTAAATACAAAGTGAAAAAAAAATTATTTTCCATTAATATATAATTAACGAGTTTATTAATAATTAATAATTAGAAATGAATACATCATTAATCCTATAATCATCTATTGCCACTGACTTGTAGTAAAAAAGCAACTATTGATTAAAATTAATTAATCACTATTTAAAAATTTTGAATTCTTTATTGAGTTCTTTAACTTTGTATTTGTGGGAAACAATTTATTTTTTATTCAGAAATTAAAATCTATTTAAATATATATTTAAATTATTAATAAAACTCACAAATTTGACAGCTGATCTGAGTAACACAAAGAAAATGTTAAAATCAACACTTTATTTGTGTTATGGATAACATTTAAGTGTGTAGAAATCCGAGAATCAGCCGATGAAAGTCTTAACATATTTTTGTGTTACTTTTAACACAGAATTATGTTGATTTTATCAATACAAACAGTATGTGTAGAATTAACATAAATTTTGTGTAAAAAAATCATCTACACAAAATTTTATGTTAAATTTTACGAAAATTTTTTTACTGTGTAGAAATTCTGTTTCAATTTTTTATTAGCTCGTAAATTGCAAGCAATTATATATTTAATTGTATTTTTATTTGAATTTATGAATTAATATAAATAAAAATTTACAGATGTCTAAAATCACGGGTTTCTAAATTGTCTAGTCTATATTTATAGATGTCTATTGTTTAAGAATTTATATATTAGTAACTATCAATATTTTTATAAATATAAATATTCAAATGTCTTTTTACTGACTTCTCTGAATTTAGTTCATTTTATTTTATCCAATGCCTATTTTTACATTTGATAAATTTTAAAATTATCTAATTATATCGTTGTCTTTTTTTTTAATATTATAATTTTACTTTTATTTATTTTATAAAGTGTGTGATTATTTTAATTACTAATATTTTTAATTTTTATTTTAATCGTGATTGATATTTTGAGTTATTTATTTTCAGTAAATTATTTTTCCAATTTCGTTCAAATTGATGCTTATAAAGATTTTCTTTTTATTGATTTCTTTATTTACAGATGTCGAAATTTTGATTTTTCTATTTTACCTTGAAATTTTTCAACCGGTACGAATCAATGACGCGCACTGTATTTTTCAAACCGTAATAAATATTTAATTTGTTTCCAACTATAATTGCTTCTGATATATCTTGTGAATTTACCATTTAAATAATTATTAATCAACAAATAACTTGATTATAAAGAATTGTGAGACATATCCGAGGAAAAGTATAACTTTAATTGATTAACTTATAAAAGGACTGCAGGAATAATCTCCTTCGCGACAACCGAAAAACTGCGTCAGTAGAACTTATAATCCGGTTGTATTGTATTTAATTGAAGATATTCACGAATTATTCTATTTCTAAACATAAAAATATAATAGCTTTTACTTGCTTTAGTGATAAAACGAAATTTTTTTTTTTTTGTACATAGTTACCGAAAGTATCAGGGTATGTGAGTTTTGCCATACTTTTTGTTTAAAAATGAAATCCAGGTATACTTGAGGTATAGGATAATGTCGCTACTGTACTTATTCCTAGAATGGCGGATATCTAAATATCTATACACGGTTTCGTGAATCAATGGAGACTAATTAGATTGAATTGTTGGAAAAATGTTTGATGTCATCGATCCTATCATAATTTTAATATTTACAGATTGAGAACGAATGTGTTTGATCGTATTTACGAGTCATCTTTTAAAGTTATTTTTTTTTTCATATCAAATCATTTAAAAATATTAAATTGTTGTATATCTTGTGAAAAAAAAATCATTATTTTCAAGGCTATTATACCTGACTTACGATCGGCTTCGTGCCGTTATTCAGTTTTCACATATATCTTTTTCTTCTTACGAATTCCAGTTAATCTTTTAGCACTCTGGCAACGAAAAATTTAATATGAGTTCTTTTTTAAATTCAATTCCTTTTTGAAATTTTAATGTCAGATCTTTACTACACTACTCGGCTGCCCAATTTCAAAACACAGTAACTGACAATTTTTTTTAAAATTTTTCTTGTTAAAAAAAAATTTGCGCGCCTAATTGATAAAAAATTTGATTTATGAATAGAAAATACTTGAATATAAATATTTTAAAGAAAAAATACTTTAAATTAAGGTCTAAAAGTTATAAGAAATGCAGCAATCCTAAAAAAAAATCAGGTATAAAAATTTTGCAGTTACTGTGTTTCAAAATTGAGCAGTCGTGCTATGTCGATGATGAAAAAGATAATTCTTATTCACTCAAACTAAGATATGTAACAATGAGCTTATTGATAAGAAATTAAATTTGCTTATGCATAATGATTTTGAAAGTATTTTTCCTAGTGAAAATATTAAATATATATGCAAATTGATGGATATATTATAAAAAATAAATTTTTTGTTTCAGAAGAAGAAATTGATGTGGTTTCGTTCGAGAAACCAGCAAGTTTATCTACTCTCCCAAGTATAGTAGATCATAAAATTTTGCAATCAACCGTAAAAACTGTTCTCAATGATAAACCTGCACCTAGACCACGAGGTAGACCACCAAATTCAAGTCGTAAACGTCCAGCACAAAATCAGGAACGAGAACAAAAACCAGCAAAACGTGTTGCAGTGCAACGATCTTGTCAA
Organism: Cotesia glomerata; assembly: GCF_020080835.1. Taxonomy (NCBI): domain Eukaryota; kingdom Metazoa; phylum Arthropoda; class Insecta; order Hymenoptera; family Braconidae; genus Cotesia; species Cotesia glomerata. The sequence goes on from NC_058164.1 coordinate 15,269,132, forward strand.
AAAAAAATCACGAATGTACCAAAAAATATTTCTTCTTCAATTTCAATACCTTCGAATACAGAAAAATATTTACTACCGGCGATAGTAGCCTCTGAAGATGAACCTGATACTGATAAAAGAAATCTTCATAATAACATGGAACGACAGAGAAGAATCGAACTGAGAAATGCCTTTGATGATTTGAGATGTTTAATACCAGATCTTCAAATAAAAGATAAAGCACCAAAAGTTGCTATTTTACGTCAAGGAGGTAAATATTGTATGAAACTTAGAGAAACCGAGAAAAAATTGGTTGCTCAAAAATTGGAACTGAAAAAACGTCAAGACAAATTACGGACGAAGTTGAGTTTATTGAGAAGATGCTTAGCAAAGCAGCGCTAATAATTTAAAACAATACATAATTATTTTCAACAATTGATGAATTATTTTCAAATATTATGAGTAATTATAATTATATAGATGAATTAAGTACATACTATAATAGTAATATGATTATGAATTGAAGTTTTTTTATATAAAAATAGGTTTGAAAAACATCCTATTATATTTTTCATAACTAATTTGAGTTTCTACGTATGATCTAACACTTCAGTAAATTTTGAACTTTTGTATTTTTACAATTTTAAAAAACCAATTACCGAGATAGTTTTTGAATAAATGTTTCTAAAACTGTATAAAATGATATAAACGGTAGTTCTGGGCTATTCAGAATTATCATATCATACTTTTTTCACTCAGGGATCCAAAGACTCTATTAATGAAAGTGAGCTCGGATCAACGATTATTTGGCTATCAACGTGAATATACTAGTAACTGAAGGAACATAGTATACTATTACATATTGTGGTTGTACAGTGTAGGAATATTCTATTTAGATGAGTATTTTCATTTGATATAGGTAGATTTTTTGTCGTAACTATCAATTTTTTAGGTCCGTTTGAATTTTATAATGCTAATAGTTATAGATTGGGGGTTAACGCGCCATATGTAATAAATAATAAATATAAGAATACTTAAGAATACGATAACACTAATCTTGAAATATATCCTCCAATTGGTAAAAATGTTACTTAGGTCTTTATAAACTTTTTATAATCCAAAAGTTATAATATGAATATTTTTTGACTGATACCAAGTGTAAAATGTTTATTTTTCTTTATTGATTATTAAAAAGGGAAAATTTATAAAACCCCAATATATTATGACGATTAATTATATTTATAGTTGAAAAAAATGTGGTTGAGCCGCATTTGATGGTAGTTAGATACTTTTTACATTTTTGTTTTCTCTTTCTGTACATGCATATAACGACAATCGCTGTGCGATGTTGTGGCAGCGACTTGTAGTTAGATATTGACAAGCTAGCCAATAATATATATTTTATATTAAACAGAATATTACGCTTTAAATGTCAGAATTGATTTCTTTTTACAAATAATAGTCAAAGAAAAAAGAATGTGGTCATAAAGATTAGAAAAAGTTATTATAACTATATTAATCGTAATTCGGTCTTGTTAATCTCAGCCTCTTTTAAAATTTTACTATATTTTGTATTGAACATCTATATTACTTTCGCCACGGCCATATATTTTAGTTATTTTTGTCTTTTGTACAAACTTTTGTTGTTTTTAAAATCTTTAAAATTATGATAGATTAATTTCTTAAAATCATCACATCAATTAATTATTTTAAGTCTAATTTTTAAGGTAAATTAAGCTTTAAACTTGAATAAATAGTTATTTTCATTTAACTGTTTCTTATTTAACGACAACGTATGAATAAATAAAGTTTTTAGTTAATTTAAGTAAAGTTTTGTGATTTTTACTTGAATACAATAACTAGAAATAGCAAGAAAAGTTATCCATTCATATTTTGAGATCTTTATTGATCTATTGAATACATTTTTATATTCTTCGACACATATTGCGTTATCTAAATGTAAATAAATATAAACAAATTTTCATTATATAAACTATTTTACATAGTAAACTGTGTAATTTATCGAAGCATTTCATAATTATTACTATGTCAACGCATTTTATATATTATTTTTATTATTATTATTATTTTTGTTATTGTTATAATAAATATTATTATTATCATCACAATTTATCATATTACTATTAAATCTTTTGTGTTGAGCTTGTTTATTTACATATTAAAATTAGTTTACATATATAATGTGTATTATATATAGAACTCCAAATTTTTCAAATATATTTTAATGGAGTAATTTTTTATTATTAGTTTGTATTATTTTTGTATAGATGACTTAGATTAATTTTTTATTACAAGTATAAGAGTATAAGATTAGATGGAAAATATGAAAATCGATAACAAATGTGTTCATTCAATTTAAATTTAGCAGTATTTATATTAATTATACTATTGAGGTGTAAAAATGGCAGTAATAAATTTAAATGTCAAAAAATCTGCGACAATTGAAGTAACGAAGATAAATGTATGTTAACAATAAGTGTTAAAAAAGATAATTGAATGGTTAATAATAATAAGCACTATTATTTGCATGACGAGTTGAAAATTGTTTATAGCAATAGCATAATTTATTATTCGATTGAAATCAATGAATCGATAATTATAAGAAAGTTTGGGTAACCATATTGAAGTAGCAAGTGAAGAAAACTATGGTGATAACAGTTTTAATGGTAATAGCATATGTTGTATCTATTACTGATATAGAAACAAAAAATAAACGACGTGAATTAGATGATAATAGAATAATAACTTGTAATTAATAAGTGCTTCATGTAGAATTAATATGTTTACTCAATTATAAGCACATTGATGATTGTCATTAACTTTTAAAAATTGAATTGGTAAATATGTCAATAATTTCATATTTAATATTCATTTAAATTTTCACGGAAATCGCTACAAATCGAAAGTATGAAATAAATAAATCTAAGAAAAATTTCCTTTCACATTTACCATTTTCTAATTTTAAAAAGTTAACACTAATATAAAGTTGATTATTATTATAATTATACTTTATTGATACATAAATGTAAAAAAATGGACAACTTGTTATCCTCGTGCCTTGTATGAAAATTACGCTCACATATTTTTTAACCACTTTAAAACTACGCAGAAATTTTCACTATTACTGGTTTGTTCAATGTGCCAACAAATAAATAAGAGAAAGAGAACAAGACTCCATACTTGAAGTACTTTTGTATAATGCCGTTTCATACTTTTGACCATATATCGTGTACGACCACTCATCTTTTTTCTTTATTCAATTTTTATATAAATTTTAGTAAATCTTACATAGTTGCGACAAGATGTATTTTTTTTTAATTATTAATTATATCTTGTAATTTTTAAATACTTAAAAATTTATTATGTTAAAACTAAAACTTGTTGGTTATAAATTATAATTATTATTTTTAATTCTAATTTTGAATTGAAATTTTATATTTTTATTATAATCTTTTGATTTTTGTACGCTTAAGTCATAAAATTTACTAAACTGATGGAATTAATAAATATTTTAATTGATAATAATTTTAATTAGGTATGAAGGACAAAGGAATTCATTTTTTTAAAAGAGTGCAAACGTACCTGTATAGCCACATAGATATGGATATTATTCATAATTTCTACAATAATTATCACGTAGTACGAGTTTATACAAGTAAATAAATAGTAGTAATTGCCTCCAAAATTAAAACCAATGGACATTTATTAGGTTTTATTGCAATTTTTTTTAAGTATAGATTTTAGACATAAGCATTTATAATTATCGTATAGTTAATTAATTAAGCAATGAATACTATGACAGAAGCAGGTGAAATAAATGATTAAGAATTGATAATTGTTAACTTCTTGAAGAATTTCCCTTTATTATTTTTAATTTATTTTCGTAAATTTCTAATAATTAATTTCTAGTATTTACATCATAACTGAATTATATAAAAGAAAAAAATAATCTCAATTCTACCAACTTAATATGTTTGAAAATTTTTCAACGAAATTTCTAATTATTTCAAATGTTCACTTACTAAATTGTTCATATCAATCTTACAAATCATTGATAATTAGCTTAAAAAAATTATATTATGACAGTTATATTACTGTGTATGTCAGATGTTTTTTTTTTTATTATAAAATTGACCTAATATCAATGTAATAATTATGAGTATGAAATTAATCTAATTTGCAAAATATGTGTAAAATACTTTTTTTTTTTCGAATTTTTAGCACAACATTTCGCAACGAACTATGATTGTATATGTTGATATAAGTATAACATAAATTATATAAATATATTGTAAGAAAGAAATTTCTTTTACTACTTGCAGATCATAAACAATACAAATAAGAAAATTGGGTACAAATCGATAAATAAATCTGCGTCGTTAGATTTTTATACCCCAAGCGTCACAAAAAAAATGGTGACTTTTTGGTAGATTTTGCGCAACAAGTTAAAAATTAATAATCAGCAACTTAAATTCAACAAATCATTAACAAAAAAAAAAAAATTGTGCCGCTTAGGACCTTGCTAAAAGCGATATTTTAAATTTCTCCATTTCAAATATTGTATCTTTTACTGAATTGTTATTACACAATGTTAGCTTAGATTTTCGTTTTTTAAGAGAATGAGTGCAAGAGATGGCAATTCAATAAAAATTTTTATATGGCTGATATCGAAAATGTATCCTCTCTGATTAAAAAAAAAAAAAAAAAGAAAAAAGTATCGGAAATGACGAAATTTGAATTTTTTCCAATACTTCTGAATATTTTCAATATTTTTGAATTCCTTCTAATACGCAGAACATATTCAGTCAATGTGAATTTTTTTTCTAACCAGGATTAATGCAACACGAATGATAATAAATTTCAATAATTGTTATTGCTATGACGAAAGAAAATAGTTTTTTTTTTTCATATTTATAATTTAAAATAAATATTAATAAATTTTTACTGCATTAAAAAAATTTATGTGTGTAGTCTTTTATTATTCCATATTTTAACGTTTGCCAAATGATTCCTAGATTTGTATTTTAATAAGAAAATCTGGAAAACGATTGACCCTAAAGGCCATCCCTGCAATTTCCCGCTAATTTCATATCTAAGCGCTTAAAATTGCACTTGTGACGTTTTTGAGCTCTTCGAGCTCAAAAATATAATTTGTATGTTATTTCGAGCTCTCTGAGCTCATAGAGTTGGCTGCTCTAAGCTTTTGAGCTCTTCGAGCTCAAAAGTCTGATAGAAGTTAAATAAAACAGTATTTTTTGAATTTTCAAACTGCAATAATTTCTGAATAAATGAACTGATTTTCACGCGGTTGGCAGTATTCCACGCAGTTTTTTCAATTCTATACTATAATCGAAATATAATTCTATAATCGAAAATTTTAGAGAAATTTGAAAAATTCACTTTTTCCGAATTTTTTCGACAACGATAACTCACGAACCAATTAACCGATTTTCACGTTCTTGGTAGCGATCGACGTGGTTTTTTGGGCTCTAATAATTATTCTATTTCATCAAAAACGATCCAAGGAGAAATGTCGAAGTTATGTGAAAAAAACACTTTTTTCGAAATTTTTCGTTTTCAATAACTCTTGACTGAATCAACCAATTTTGACGGGACTGGTGGCAATCGACGTGGTTTTTCAAACTTAAGAGCGGGTTATTTTTTGGAGTTGATCGATAAAGCCGTTTAAAAGTTATTCCAAAAAAACGATTTTTTGAAAATTTTATTTTTGAGATTTCTCGAAATCTAGCGAACCGAATCAATTCAAATTTTCACGAAATTTAATGGCAATGATACTCTTTGGGTCGCCTCGTATTTCGATCCGATCGGCCGAGCCGTTAAAAAGTTATGAGAAGTTTACATACATACACACACACACACACACACACACACACACACACACACACACACACACACACACACACACACACACACACACACACACACACACACATACAGCCGCACGGACACCATCGCGGGAAGAGTCAGGGAAGCTTCCTGTGACCTTAAAATGTCGAGATCTGACGAAAACTCGATTTTCGCAAAACGGGGTAAAACCAATAACTTTCCGATTTTTGAAAATTTTCAATTTTCTTAGCCGGAAGTTAAAAATTTATGCTTTATCAGTCAACTTGAACTTGGTACTGTATAATAAATGTTAGTTTTCCGTGTAAAAATAATAATTAATTGAAAATATCTGATTAAGAAATCTAATTTGAAAGGATTAAAAACATTTTGAAACAATTAAAAATGATTTGAGTTGATTCATATGGGTGATTCTCTGTAAAGATGTTTTTTGCTGTCCCGTCCCAGGCATTTTTTTATTAGAAAAATTGTTATTTTGCTACTAAAATAATTAGAAAAACGGTTGACCCCGAAGGCCATCCCTGCAACTTCCCGCCAATTCTATACCTAAATGCTTGAAATTGCACTTATGACGTTTTTGAGCTCATTAATACAATTTGTGTGTTATTTTGAGGTCTCCGAGTTCAAAAAAATTGCTTTTGTATGCTTTTGAGCTTATCGAGCTCAAAAATTTGCTACACTGATAGAAGGATTTATTAATTATTAATAATTTAATTTATTTGAAGACAATTATTTAATTTATTAAATTTTAATAAATATTTTTTAACATTCAATAAATATTTATTTGGGAGGAAAGTACATTTATTAATAGTTAATAAGTACTTATTAATAGTTGAGAAATATTTATTAACAGTTAATAAATATTTTGTTGAGTGAATTTGTTTCGTTTGCAATGTCATATGATATGAAGATTGCTTATAAACAAAAATCATCTTTACAAATTATTTGCATTAATTATATTACATTATAATAACGTTTATTGTAACATACCGAATTCTATCACAGCTCATAATTATTTTTTATATTTTTAAATATTAAAAACGTTAATTTATTTAGTGAATTTAATTATTATCATGTATTCCAGCTATCGGTTTATGAAAAGTGTCAAAGGAAAATTGCTATTTTTGCTTTTGATTTTAAATAAATATTTGTTAACAGTTAACAAATATTCATTAACCATTAATAAATATTTATTAACAGTTAATAAACTGTACTTAATAATTACTTATTAACTGTTAATAAATATTTGTTAACTGTTAGCAAATATTTATTAACATTTAATAAATCGTATTTAATAAATGATTTATTAACTGGTAATAAATATTTATTAAATCCTATGATGTTAAAATAGTATATTGTGTGACTAGGGATGAAACAAAACGATTTCAGACCAGAGTGAAGTTGCCTGCCCGAGCGAAGCGAGGACTGGCATCACTCGGTCTGAAATCGTGTTTCATCCCGCGTCACACATTATATTTTTCATATAAGTTGCATTAAAAATGCTAGTTTCAATGTCTGGAGCCAACCAGAACTAGATAGTTTCAGACAAACAGCGAAAATACCATTTTATTATGAAACTTATAATAAAATAGAAAGTAATAGTTTATTTTTTACCAAACATTATTCGTAAATTGACAAGTTTTCTTTTATCATTCTTATTTATGCTTAATAACAGAATTATAATATGTCAGTACAGTTAACGGTTAGAATGACAATTTTAAAGGTATAAAATAAACAAAAAATTAATAGAATTGAAAATAAAGCTGCAACTTCACCTCGCGGACAGAAAATCGTCATTTTCTGTTCGCCGGAAAGAAATAATTGATACCTGCCCGGCACAGTCGCATTGGTCTGAAATTGTCTATTTTCGGTTGGCTCAACAGGCATTGAAACTCACATTTTCAATGCATGTTATATGAAAAATCATTTATTAACAGTTAATAAAGCTTATTAATTATAAACAAATCCTTCTATCAGTGTAGAAGTTTGATAAAACACAATTTTTTTAATTTTTAAATCGCAATAACTGTTGAATGAATGAACCGATTTTCACGCGGTTAGTGGCATTTGACGCAATTTTTTAAGCTTCATGAAGAATCTTCAAGTTTACATTGATAGAACGAAAAATTTCGGAGTAATTCCGAAAAAACACTTTTTTCGGTTTTCTTTCGTCAACGATAACTCATTAACGAATCGACCGATTTTGACCGGACTGGCGGCGATCGACGTGATTTTTCAAAGTTAAGAGCTGATAAGTTTTTTCAAATTGATCGGTGAAGCCGTTTAAAAGTTATTCCAAAAAAACCCCATTTGAAAAAAATTTTTTTTGTACTTTTTTCGCGATTCTCAAAATCTACCGGTCCGAATCGTTCCAAATTATACTCAAAATCTAAGTTTGGTCAAGCCCTTTCGAATGGCACCAACACACACACACACACACACACACACACACACACACACACACTCGGGGCAGAAGAGATACTGCTACCGGGCGCGTCTTCCCGAGCGGATGGGAGAACGCTCGCTGTCCTTGGATGACACTTAATCTCTTAGTTGATGAGGTACAGCGGGTAGGAGCCAAGCAAAATAACCAAACAAAATAAGCTCCCGTGGACAAAACTCCCCTTTAATGGGTTGGTCACACTAACTGACCTAGCAAGACGATTGGTTCCTGCTGTAACTCACTGGGAGTGTCCGGAACCTGTATCGTAGTTTCCGACGATGCAGGCCACGGCTGATGTGAGCTTGCTCTGCCGAGGTGAAAGTTGCAGCAGTGGATCAGGAGCCAGCCACTTCGGGCCTCGATCAGGAAGTACGCAGTGAGTGTTAGAGATCGGAATCTTCACCGCTCCGAGCGAGTCTAGTTCGTCCGTGTATTCCGGGACTGGCTAAGTGTCGGCTAGGCCTCAGGGAACTGGGGTAGGAGTACTATCTCCGAGGGTATACCCGTTCCTAGTTATGACAACCCGCTCCACTCCGTACGATGCGCTGGTAAATCAAAAAAGTATGAGTAACCCACAGGAAACAAACAAGAGTGGAAACGGGCTACATGCCCAACAAGCAGCGATTGAAACGAGCGCTGAAATGAAGCGGTCATAAGCGTTGGAACGCCTAGAGAAACTGACCAGCGAGTTAAATGTTTTCGTTCAGTCAAAGGTCAACATCCACAAGGAGATAAAAAACAAGACGACTAGTGTAGCGAACGCACTTCAACGTTTCAAAAAACTGGACGAAGAATGGCGCTCATCATTACACCGTACCCCTTGTGCTACATCGGAGAGAAACAGTCAAGTGGTTGTTGAAGAAGCGATGGACACTGGAGCCGAAGGTGACGGAGAATCAGTCGCTGAAGAAGAAAGTGAAACTATCACAACGGCAGAGACTGAATCCTTTGACCAAGACGGCCGCATCCTGAGGAAGTTGAAAAGAAAAATTCGTTCTCCCGAAGGCGGAGCTTTTTATACTCCCAAGAAGCTGAAAGACGTTGGACCTGGTCATCCCATCAAGAAGCAGGAAGTGGTTAAGGATCTTCCACAAAACTCTGTTGAACAGAACAAGAAGCCAGGCTGGGAAAAGGTGCAGTCCAGAAAGGACAAGAAGAAGGAGCGCAGGAAACTGCCCCCAGAAAAACCTCTGGTGCCTCCACCGAAGCCGAACCAGAAGCCAAGAAGAACAGCAACGAGACTGGAGGCACTTATTATCCGTCCAGCGAACAAAGATAAGTATTCTGAAATACTTACACGGATCAAGGCGGACGTTCGCCCAGATCAGGTCCGCAACACAGTCGAGAAGATACGCAGGACCGCGACAGGGAACATTCTCATAACGCTGTCGAAAGGCAGTAGTGATAGAGGTAAAGACCTGTAGAAGACTATCGCGGGAATACTTAAGGAGGACGCAAATGTCATTAGTACAGGACCTGAAGACCTGGAAATTCGCGATATTGACGATACTACAACTAAAGATGACATTCTAACAGCTTTACAAGAGGCAGCTGGAAACGATTGTGGTATAACAGTAGAGGCCATTAAAATTTGTAAGGTCTTACGTAGCAGAACACAAATTGCGTCGGTGACTCTGGCAGCAACGGTAGCGCAGAAAGTGGTAGGAGAACACGGCAAGATTAGGATCGGCTGGACCAATTGTCATATTAGAACAGTACTAAGACCAGTCCGATGTTATAAATGCTGGCATTTTGGACACCGTGCGGTTCAGTGCACAAGTGAAGTCGACCGCTCCAAACTTTGCATTAAATGTGGAGAAGAGGGACATAAAATCGCCGAATGTAATAAGCCTGCTAAATGCGCACTGTGTGCGGATCAACCCGGTACAGAGAATAACGCCCATCATGCCGGCACAAGCAGATGCCCAGTATACCAAGAGGCACTCAAGAAGACAACTGATAAACGAAAATGAGAATACTGCAGTTAAACATCAACCACTGTGAGGCGGCACATGATTTGCTTATGCAGACAGTACGTGAACAGAAGCTTGACCTTGTGCTTATATCGGAACCGTATAAACACCTCGGCGGCCAACCATGGGAAACTGACTGCACCAAAAAAGCTGTCATATGGTCCTGTCGCAAGCTCCCCTTCCAGAGTGTCGTAACGAATGGCAGCGCCGGCTTTGTAGCAGCATCGGTAGATGGCATCCGCTTTTACAGCTGCTACGCACCACCTAGCCTCACTATTGTTGAATTCATGAACTTTCTGGATCGACTGACGGAGGACGCGAAGAAGTACTACCCAGTGGCAATAGCTGGAGACTTCAACGCCTGGGCAGTGGAATGGGGCAGCAAACACACCAACGCTCGAGGTAAAGAACTACTAGAAGCTTTTTCTACGTTAGATGTAGTATTGTTAAACAGCGGCGATGCGCCGACGTACACTAAAGGAGACGCAAGTTCTATTGTGGATCTTACTTTTGTCAGCAGCAGCCTCATCAGAGGAAACTACGACTGGAAGGTGATGGAGATCTACACGGCCAGCGATCACAATGCGATTCTCCGGGAAGTATCAAAGGACCAGAATCCTAGAAGACCGGCTAAGAAACTTGACATCGTTGGGTGGAAGGTGAAATCCTTTGACCCAGGTGCTCTAGCAGCTGCCCTAAATAGTGAACCGCTTACTACTGGATCTGCAGAAGAAATGACCAAGGACTTGATGAAGAGAGTGACCCAGGCTTGCGACACCTGCATGCCCCGTAAACGGGGCATGAACCAAAGACCTTCGGTGCACTGGTGCAACGAACACATCAGCTTCCTACGGAAAGAGTGTCTCAAGAAAAGAAGAATATCTCAGCGTGGTTATCGGCGGCCTGACTCAGCGGAACTAGTCGCAAAATACAAGAAAGCTCTTCGACATTTAAACAAAGCCATCAAGGATAGCAAGAAGAACTGCTGGAAAGAGCTAATCAACGAGGTGGACAAAGACTTGTGGGGTAGACCTTACAAGGTAGTCATGGCACACCTGAAATATCAGCCAATGCCGTCTCTTACGTGTCCTCAACTCTTACAGAAGATCGTGACTGCGCTGTTTCCACGACAGCGCGTTTTCAACTATCTGTGAATACAGGACGAACTGAATGACATTCCACCTGTCACGAAAGAAGAACTGATGGAAGCTTGTAACCGCGTCGGGAATAATAAAGCACCGGGATTGGACGGAATCCCTAATATTGCCTTGAAAACATCTATTAAAGCAGCGCCAGCGTTATTCCTCGACGTCTACAACATCTGCTTGAAGGAAGGGATTTTTCCTCGGAAGTGGAAACAACAACGGCTGGTACTACTTCCTAAAGGGAAAAAGCCACCGGAAGAACCGTCATCTTATCGTCCACTCTGCATGCTGGATACAGCCGGTAAGATACTAGAACGTATAATCCACCAAAGGATAGAAGCAGTTGTCGATCCACTCTTAGCAGACAATCAGTACGGATTTCGGAAAGGACGATCAACCCTGGACGCGATCAACCTGGTTGTCGGTATAGCCAAAGACGCAATCGCCGGTACCAGATGGAAGGGGGGAACGAAGAAATATTGCCTGGTGGTAACTTTAGACATAAAAAATGCCTTCAACTCCGCCAACTGGGATTGCATCATGCAAGCCCTTCAAGAGATGAACGTACCAGGATACCTACGAAGGATAGTCGCTAGCTACTTCACAGATAGAGTCCTGAGATATGACACGAAGAATGGTCCAAAGGAGTATGATGTTACTGGAGGTGTACCGCAGGGTTCTGTTCTCGGTCCACTTCTCTGGAATGTCATGTACAACGGATTGCTGAGACTGAAACTACCAAGAAATGTCAAACTGGTAGCGTACGCGGACGACGTAGCCGTAGTAATCGTCGCCAAGCATCTTGATGAGATAAAACATATGTTCGCTATCACCTTTGAGCGAATTAACCAGTGGATGGACACAGTAAATCTACAACTGGCTAAACAGAAGACCGAGGCTGTACTTATCACTAGCAGAAAAGCGGTGGAAACGATCAATCTAAACGTCGGAGACCAAGAAATCACATCCCAACCATTCATTCGATATCTGGGAGTGATGTTCGATGCCCGACTTAACTTCAAACAACAAGTTGAACATGTGACCGCCAAAGCATCAGCAGTAGTAGCTAACCTAGTACGATTGATGCCCAACATCTGTGGCCCGAAGCAGACAAGGAGGTCATTGCTATCATCAGTAGTTACATCGGTCCTCACATATGGTATATCCATTTGGGCCGACGCACTTGAGATCCAAGAATCATGGAGGAAAGCATGTCCAGTTTACCGACTGAGCGCGCTAAGAGTAGCCAGCGCCTTTCGAACAATATCAGAGGAAGCAGTGTGTGTCATTTCCGGAACTTTGCCGCTCAGAGTCCTAGCTGAGGAAAGACGGAACCTTTACCAACAAAAGAGGACAACCGCACAAAGTGCCGAGAAACTCAGAGCTAAAGAACGGCAGAACAGCATCGCACGATGGCAATCGCAGTGGGACGCCGCGACAACAGGGAGATGGACACACCGTCTCATACCGAAGATCGACGTTTGGCTAAACCGAAGTCATGGCGAGGTCAATTACTATCTGACGCAGTTGTTGTCAGAACATGGATGTTTTCGGACGTATCTTCACCGCTTCAAGCATGATGATTCACCGGAGTGCCCGTCCTGCCCAGGAATCAATGAAGACGCGGAGCACGTTTTCTTTAAGTGCCCACGATTTTACCCATAGCGAGATGAGCTGGAGATGATCCTAAAGAAGAAAATCCAACCAGAGACAATAGTAGAAGCAATGTTGTCATCAAGAGCCTCCTGGAACGCCATCAGCACATTTGCAACAGAAGTCCTTATAGACTTGCGTTCCATCGAAAGAAGAAGAGCAAATGACAACAACTAGAAGAAAGGTAAAATAACACCTTAGCTACCAGAAGAAAGAGCAGTAGCTAGATCCTCCCCTCACGAAGTAATTCCTAACGGCGGTTTCCATGAGGGATTAGGGGAAAGAGGAAAAGGGGTTTAGGGTTCAGTGGGTAGGGGCGCTAGCGTCGAGTTTTAGTATGACACTGCGTCGAGTCGCCACATATCCAGGCCAAACAACTATGCCTAGAATCCGTAAAAAGGATTCCCCCCCCCCTTAAAACAAAAAAAAAAACACACACACACACATACATACAGACACCATCGCGGGAATAGTCAGGGAAGCTTCCTAGGACATCGAAACGTCGAGATTCGATGAAAACTCGATTTTCGTAAATCGGGGTGAAAACAATAACTTCCTGATTTTTGAAAATCTTCGATTTTCTTAGCGGGAAGTTAAAAATTTATTACGAAAGTAAAAAAACATTTTTATTTGGAGCATTGAAAACTAAAATGAAGTAAATTTTTGTTTTTTTTGCTATAAATTCGTAAACCACCGAAATATCAGTCCCCTGGGCTGTCCCATTCCCAAAATTAAAACTTTAAGATTAAATTTTAAGTTATTCGTCAATAATATATAATTTAGTCCATAATGTTTATAAAATTAATTAGTTAACTAACAATCTTCTTCAAAAAAAAGTACCGAAAATTAATTTGTTTCATTAAATTCATTAAACCAAAGTTTGTCCCAGGCATTTTAAGATCAGTCCCCTGCCAGAAGTTCAAAGCAAAAAAAAAAAAATCCAGTGTGTTATTTTACCTTTTGTAAGGTTTATAAGGATCTAACTAGCCTTGAGTTAAATTAATAACCATAGGGCTGTTAGCGCTTTATCGCGATTTTATTTAGTGTCAAAGCACCGTTTGTGCTGGAAATATGTGTCCGGGCCACTTCAAAACTCAGTCCCCTGGCAGCTATTTTTATTTATAATTTATTTATAAAATTGGATCCATAAATCTTAATATTATTCTAATTAATGTAAACATTCATTGAGAACTTGAAAAGTTGAATGCATTGAAATAGTTTGCTTGATTTTTCTCAATTTGATAAAAAAAAACAGTCCCCTGGCAAGCAGTCCCCTGTCATGTTATATGGTAAAAGATGCACAAATATCGAAAAAGCAAAAATTAATTCGGCTGTTTATTTTGTTTATTTATTATGATTAAGCTGATAGTTTCGTAGCCCTTGTTAATTTTTTTTCTGATAAAATCAAAAAAGTTTGGAAAATCCAAAAGTGCACGCCTCATAACGCTCATTCATTTCTTAAGAAAAAAATTAATTGTGTAATTGATTAAAAAAAAAAAATTATAATTAAGGAAGTACGAGCGCTAGGCGGGGTGGGGATAGGGATAGGTATCGACTCTAGCGCAGTAAGGGGAGAGCAATAGCCATATGATTTTTCTCAATATATAGATATACATTTAACATTGGCTAATGGCGGAATTTATTTTTCTTTTAATTAATACACTTTAATTAGTTGGGCAAGTGTAAATTTTTTTGAATTAAATTTATCACTAATATATTTACTTTCATCCACAAGTTTTTTAAAAATATTCACTGACAGTTTTACGAGAAAAATACAGAAGTGTATCAATGTTTGGAGGTTACCCCATAAGATCAATATTAAACTGCTCAACTTCAAAGTTAATTATTTATTTAAATAATCGGGCAATCTCCTTCAAATTTTCGGAATTTGTTTAGACATATTTAAACTTCATATTTAAAAAAAATCAAGCTTTTTATCAAAAGTTGTCTTGGTGCTCGTACTTCCTTAAGTAATTTCTTACAGAGTATTTTTTTTTTTTTTTTTTAATAAGAAAAGTTCATTTGGCTTTGTACGGTTGTATCGTAGTGAATTTTAATAAAAATTCAATTAAAAAAAAAATACGTAAACTAGGCCACTGATATGAAATACGGACCCAGTTCATCGAATTCTTAAACTAATAAAAAAGGTCCGGTCTTGAAATATGAATTTGTTCGGGAGTAATCGTTGGTATATCCAAAATGGGGTGACATCCGGACGTCCACGTAAATTTTTTTTCGAAACGTTTTTTTTTTTTTTCAAAATAGCAACATGAAATGATTTTAGAAAGTAAAAGATGGTTTAATTTAAGTGATTTTTTGGTGTACATCTACTTATATCATTGTATAAGTGTAATATGGTTGTGATAGAGGCATTTAAAGATCATAAAATTACTTGACCTTGACAAATCGAGTATAAAGCACAACCTCACGCGCTTCGCGCTAAGAGGCGTGCAATAATTTGGTCGGACAATTTTGTACAGATTTAAGACGTCCTTACAGAGAATCACCCATATATAGATATACACTTTGCATGGATTTTATCACTTCAAATTAGATTACTTAATTAGGAATAGTAATTCATGAAAAACAATAATTTTATATTAATAGATTTTCCTGGGTTTTTGATTCGTACCAATTTTTTTACTAACTTTTCTAAAAAATATGAATAGTTTAATAGACAAATTTTTGTACTTAGCAAAATGTAAATCATATCATGAACTTTTTAAATGCGTATTTTGACCCGCATTAATTTAATATTTCAAATTCAAATATGATCCCAAGTGTCAAAAAAAAAAATGTTGACTTTTTGGTAGATTTCACTTAACAAGAAGTTAAAAAATTAATAATCGTCAACTTAAATTCAACAAAACATTAACAAAAAAAAATTTGTGTCGCTTGGGATATTATAATTTAATGATATACAGGGTGATCCAAAATTACTTTTACAGCGAAGATATTCGAATAGAGGAAACGATTCTGAGCAGAAAACTTCTTAGTCGTTACTGAAAATTTTGAGTAGTTTTTGAGTTATTCAAAATTTTCGTTGACCAATCAGATACGAGATTTAACATTTAAAAAAAAATACAAAAGAATAAATTATAAATTTGGCTGCGTTGCGATTTCCAACTTCACGTTTTACTTTTGTTTGTTTACTTTTTTTTAAATAATTCTAATTTTTAAGAGTTTAAACAAATGTAACCTTTAATATAAAATTAAATACTCAATTTTAAACTTAATTTCAAAATTTAGGGAAGCTATTGAATTAATAAATGGATAGGTAATCAAAGATAAAAATTAATTTCTTGTAAACAATTAAGAGAATGAATCCCATGTTACTTATAAGGTTAAAGACGATAACGTTAATCAAGAAAATAAGAAGGGTAATACAGGCTGTCTATCAGGATATTTATAAAGACTCTTATCAGGAAAATTAAAAAGACAACACCTAGGCTGCTCATCAGGATAATTTTAAGGACTTTTAACAGGAAAACTAAGACAACAAAATCCAGACTGCTTATCAGGATATTTTTAAAGAAAATTTAAAGGAAAAAATTCAGGCTGCATATCAAGGTAATTATCAGGATTCTTATCAGGAAAATTAAAAGGACAAAATCTAGGCTACTTCTCAGAATAATTTTAAGGTCTTTGACCGGGCCGAGGACGAGGATGACTTCCAGGTTGCTTATCAGGATAATTTTAAGGACTCTTTTAAGGAAAATTATAAGTATAAAATCCGCGCTTTTTATCAGGACAATTATAAGAACTCTTATCAGGAAAATTAAAAGGATAATATCCAGGCTGCTTATCGATATTATTATAAGCACTCTTATCAGGAAAATTGTAAGGCCGAAATCCAGGCTATTTATCAGAATAATTTGAAGGACTTTTATCAGGCCGAAGACGTAGATGACTGCCAGGCTGCTTATCAGGATAATTTTAAGGACTCTTAGCAGAAAAACAAATGGGAGACAGTCCAGGCTATTGAAGGGTATAATAATAAGGACTTTTATCAGGTGGAGTACAAGGACAAATTTCAGGGTGCTTATCAGAATAATAATAAGGACTCTTATCAGATGGATTACGAGAACAATTTCCAGGCATCCTATAAGGATAACTAACATTACATTATAATGACTGCATTATTATCTATAGTAAAAATTTTATTAACATATGAAATTTATAACGTCAGTGAACAAATCTATTATAGAAATTGTTCAAAATGTCCTCCATTATTTTGGATACAACAACGAAGACGCTTGACGAAGTTCGTTGCGCAGTTATCGACCATCTCCTGTGTGATCTCTCTCAGACAATCCGTGACTTTGTCTCGCAGAGTATCAACGTCGTCAACGGGATGACGGTAAACATTGGCCTTCATATGGCCCCATACAAAATAATCCAACGGATTGAGATCTGGTGATCTTGGAGACCAATCTATTATTCCACCTCGACCGATATAGCGATTGGGAAAATTTGCATGAAGCCATGCTTGCGAAGCTCCTGCTGTATGAGCCGGAGCGCCGTCTTGTTGAAACCACATTTCTTCATAAATCCTCCGCGGAATTCCTGCTTCTCGACATTCTTGCCGTAAATGTTGATCGAGAAAATCTACATATATTTCTGATGTTAAATTTTCTTCGAATTCATAAGGACCAACCTATAATAAATTTTGTTGTCAGAACTTTACAAATCAAAAATTAGTTGAAGACAATTATTATAATAAATTTAATTTACAATCGTGCGTTGGCCAAAGTGGATTCCTGCCCAGATGTTAATCGAAAACCGGTTTTGGTGATTCCGAACAATAGTGCAGTGGGGATTTTCTTGAGCATACCAGTGGAAATTTCGGGTATTCCAAAACTTATTCCGGCCAAACTTACTTTCATCAGTAAACAGAATTTTTTTGAAAAAATCTTCATCGTTTTCGAAACGATTCAAGAGTTCCTGACAAAAAGCCATACGAACTGGATAATCCTCGGGCTTCAACTCTTGAACTCGTTGATAATGATACGCGTGAAGCTTTTCATCTTTCAGTGTTCGTTGGACGGTGCCAAAAGACAAATGCAGTTGCTGAGGAACTCCACGAATACCGATCTCTGGATCTTCCTCAACGGCCTCAATGATAGCCTCTTCGTTCTCATTATTTCGTGCACGACGTGGTGCACCAGCTTCTCGGTGATTTGGTAAAACATTACCAGACTCACGTAATCGGCTGACTGCACTAAGGATCACTGGAGAACTTGGATGCCGCTGATTCGGGAATCTCTCTGCATACCTGCGCCGTGCTTCAGCAGCATTAAAATTGGCCATACCATACAGGAGGATCATATCAGCATACTCTTGAGCAGTATATTCAGCCATAATACAGATATTGTTTGAGAAAAATCGATTTATGAATATTTAAATTCTTAAGTAAATTATTAATTGTAATGACAGATACACACCGAATTAATTGATTGACATAAATAAAAAATAAGCGATCGCAACCCGAACGTAGTAATAAGCGTGCTCTTTTGTTCTGAATGAACGAATAAAAAATAGAAGACTAAAATGTAGGATACAAGGAAGATCATACAGAAGGACCATAAGAAGAATGATTAAAAGGACAATATGCAGAAATTTTAAACGCGTAGACAACTTAAAACACTCGAAAGAATCAATTGATGATCAAATCTAGATTGTTAAAAAAAAGAAAACGTTCTAAGAGTTAAATTGGAGGATAACATGAAGGCAACAAAATTGAAAGCTTAGCAGGATCATATTCAGGATAAATTTGAACGACTAAACTGAAGGAGAATCCGAAAGATGATTTTACTGGATAAAGTTTAGGTTAAACTGCAGGAGTAAAAATCATGTTATCAAGCTTAGATTAAAAGACAATTGGCCGAATATTCAAAAAAACACAATGTGGAGGCTAGCAAGATCGAATTCAAAAATTCTTAGAGGTTAATAATAAGGGTATTGCTGGTAATCTCGCTCACGGTCTCGCTCATGATCTTGCTCGTGGTCTCGCTCATGATCTCGCTCGTGGTCTCGTTCATGATCTCACTCATGATCTCGCTCGTGCTCCCGCTAATGATCTCACTCGTGGTCTCGCTCATGATCTTGCTCGTGGTCTCGCTCGTGGTCTCGCTCATGATCTCACTCGTGCTCCCGCTAATGATTTCGCTCATGGTCTCGCTTATGATCTCGCTCGTGGTTTCGCTCATGATCTCGCTCGTGGTCTCACTCATGATCTCGCTCGTGGTCTCGCTCATGGTCTCGCTCGTAGTCTCGCTCATGATCTTGCTCATGATTTCGCTCATGGTCTCGCTCATGATCTTGCTCATGGTCTCACTCATGGTCTTGCTCATGATCTCGCTCGTGGTCTCGCTAATGATCTCGCTTGTGGTCTCGCTTATCGTCTCGTTTGTTGTCTTGTTTGTCATCTCCCTAATACGTATCCAACCTATTTGTTTATCTATAATATTTCTGAAATTATTTAAAACTTGAAATAACTCTACTCAATTATATGGAATTTTATAAAGTTGGAGTTTCGGATCTCAGCCCTAAAAATAATGTTAATTTTTTAATTTCACCTTGCATAGTGATCTAGATATTGTTCTTAAAATAGGCATTTTTTCTACAATTTTTTTGTGAAATCAGTAAATTCCAGTTTCCTGATAAGAGTCCTTTTTATTATCCTGAGAAGTAACCTGGAAGTTGTCCTATTTGTTTTCCTGATAAGACTCATTATTACCTTGATAAATAGCCTGGTCCTTATCTTGTTAGTTTTCCTGATAAGGTCCTTACTATTACCCTGTAGCCTCGATAAGCAGCCTGGGAATTTGTCCTTTTACTTTACCTAATAAAAGTCCTTATTTTTATCTTGATAAGTAGCCTAGAATTTGTCCTTATACTTCGTCTGATATGAGTCCTTTTTATTATTCTGACAATTGACTTAGAATCTTTCATCTTTATAATTTACAATAAATTAAATTTTATCTTTGATTACCTATCCATTCATTAATTCAATAGCTTCTTTAAATTTTAAAATTAAGTTTAAAATTGAGTATTTTATTTTATTTTATTTTTTAGGCGCGCAGTAGCCTATCGGATCCGGCCCTTGCTTACCAAAGCATTGGATCGGGTTCGAGTCCGGCGTACACCAATGAATATTTTCAATATTTAAGTGTATTATACTGCTCAGCCCAAGAAATAAAACGAGTTCCAATCTCAAAAGTTTACCCCCTAACGTAGTCGCTCACGACCTTAGTAGTTTATGCGACTTTAAACAAAATTAAGAAAAAAAAATTTTATTTTAAAGGTTACATTTGTTTAAACTCTTAAAAATTAGAATTATTTCAAAAAAGTAAACAAACAAAAGTAAAACGTGAAGTTGGAAATCGCAACGCAGCCAAATTTATTATTTATTATTTTGTATTTTTTTTTAAATGTTAAATCTCACATCTGATTGGTCAACGAAAATTTTGAATAACTCAAAAACTACTCAAAATTTTCAGTAACGACTAAGAAGTTTTCTGCTCAGAATCGTTTCCTCTATTCGAATATCTTCGCTGTAAAAGTAATTTTGGATCACCCTGTAATGATTTAAATTAAAATTAAAATTGTATAAAAAATGACATTTTTCATTTGAAAAAAATTCTATAATAATGTTTTGTTAGAATGGTGACAGAAGTAACCTGAATAAAAAAAAATCTGAAAACCGGTTGACTCCAAGTGATGCCTGGAATTTTCCACTATGTCGAGCTTAAAATGCTTATAAAATTTCTAATTGCAAGATTTTGAGCTTTTAGAGCTCAAAAATAAATCCATTTCGAGTTTTTCAAGCTGAGTTCAGTATCAACCGATATAGTAATTGAAAAATTATTCAAGAAAAACATTTCTTTGAAAATTTTATTTTTTAGATTTCTCAAAATATATTCAACCGAATGAGTTTAAATCTTTAAATATGCCTGAAAATCTAAGTTTGATAGGACCCCTTCGAATGCCGTAAACCGTGTTTCAATTGGACAAGCCGTTCAGAAGTGTAGAGATTTACACACAGGCACACACACGCACACACACACACACACACGCACGCGCACGCACGCACGTACGTAGTGACATCATCGTAGAAATAGTCAGAACTGCTTTTTGCTAGAATCTCATAACGTAGAGATTTAATGAAAACTCTATTTTCGATAATTAAGGTGATAAGGTAAAAGCCCCAATATATGATCATGTACCAGTATATGATCATATATTGGGGCTTTTACCTTACTAATAGCTTTCCGATTTTTTGAAAATCATTGATTTTCTTTGCTGGAAGTAAGAAAAGTTCATTAAATTGATTAATAAAAAATAATTATTTATCCCGATCTATATATATATATATATGAGTGTTTCAAAAAAACACACTATTTTTTTTTTTTCGAAGAACATTGAAAATTCTTCAGAGTATCCCTAATCAAAGACATTGTGAAAATCTCAGCCCTTAATATTAATGTATAGAGGTGGCTGTAATTAATTTTTTATTTCTATTTAAAATAACATGGAAAGAATTTTTTTTTTACTTTTGAATTTTGCTAGTCAACAACGAAACATTTTATAGCTATGATCGATACATATTCTTGTAGGAAATTTAACGATCTACAAAAATTGCTTGAATAAAAATATGCGTACGGAGAACCATTTCGGAGTTATCAGGCCTCAAACATCGAACTGTTTAAAAAGTAATAATATTTATTTATAAATACGAAAAATCAACTTAAATCACTCTTGTGTAAAAAAAATTTGTCCTAAAATTGTCATAAGCTTAGTTTAGGACAATACGGATTGTCATTTTAGGATCCTAAACATGACACAATTTAGGACATTTTATGACAAATTTATGACGCCAATCCGAAATGAAATTTAGATTGTAGAAAAATATTGTGGATATTGCTCAGAAAAAAAATATTGCTGAAAATTACTTTTATGACAATTTTAGGATACTTTCCTAAAAATTTTAGGACACTATTATGAATTTTAGGACAGATTTATGACAATGTTAGGATACTCTTATGACATTTTTATAATCTTTTATGAAAATTTTATAAAAATTTTAGGACCCTTTTATGGCAATTTCAGGACACTTTTATGACAATTTTGGGAAACTTTCTTGACAACTTTAGGACACTTTTATGAATTTTAGGATACTCTTATGACAATTTTGGGACACTTTTATGAATTTTAGGATACTTTTATGACAACTTGAAGAAAATTTGAGGATACTTTTATGACAATTTCAGGATACTTTTAGGACACTTTTATGAATTATAGGATACTTTTATGAAAATTTTAGTTCAAATGTATGACAATTTTAGGACGATTTCATGACACTTTTAGGATAATTTTTTGACAATTGTATGACAACTTTGACAATTTTAGGACACTTTTATGACAATTATAAAATTGGCATGAAAATGTCCTAAAATTGGCATAAAAGTATCCTAAAATTGTCGTAAAAGTACCTTGACATTGTCATTAAAGTACCATAATTGTCATAAAATTGTCCTTAAATTTCATGACAATTTCAGGACACTTTTATGACAATTTTAGGATACTTTTATGACAATTTTAGGATACTTTTATGACAATTTAAGAACAGTTTTATCAATTTTAGGATACTTTTATGAAAATTTTAGAATACTTTTAAGACATTTTGAGGATACGTTTATGACAATTTTATGACAATTATGGTACTTTTATGACAATTTCAAGGTACTTTTACGACAATTTTAGTATACTTTTATGTCAATTTTAGTACACTTTTATGATAATTTTAGGACACTTTCATGTCAATTTTATAATGTGATATGTCATAAGAATGTCCTAAAATTGTCAAAGTTGTCATACAATTGTCAAAAAATTATCCTAAAATTGTCATGATATCGTCCTAAAATTGTCATAAAAGTGTCCTAAAATTGTCATAAAAGGGTCCTACAATTTTTATAAAATTTTCATAAAAGATCATAAAATTTTCATAAAAGATCATAAAATTGTCATAAAAATGTCATAAGAGTATCCTAACATTGTAATAAATCTGTCCAAAAATTCATAATAGTCCTAAAATTGTCCTAAAAAATAATAAAAATGTCCCGGGAAAAAATGATCAGATCTGATCAGACATGAACAGGCATGAGTCTTCAGGTCTGATCAGGTATGAAAAATGACCGGGTCTGATCAGACCTGGCCAGGCATGTTCAGGTCTGATCAGATCTGTTCATGTCTGACTCGATCAGGTCCATAAAAAAAAAAAAATCGGTGCCGACGGGGATTCGAACCGTACACCTCGCGCTCTTCAGACTGACACTTTACCTCTTGACCAAATGATTCATCTTAACTTGAGAGTATCTTTCGAGCTACTTCAAGTAATTCAAATTTTATACATGATTTATCCTTATAGTTAACGGAGTTCTATACCTAATTTATTAATTATTAATAATTAATCATATATTACAGTGATTTATTCGGAACGGCTATGTATTTTTTTTCGCTCCATTAACATATGGTTCTACACTGAGAGAGAATTTTATTCAATAGTAATAAAACAGTTTATTTGGACTTGAAAAAAAATTTAGTTAATATTAATAAAATTATATTTCATATAAATAAAATTATATTAGTATTTAATAAAATTTCATAAGTATTTAATAAAATTTTCTTAAATACTAATATGTGTTTATTAAAATAACCACGAACGACGCTTTCGTTTGCTGTCATTAATACGAATATTAAGTCATTAAAAGAAATAATCTCAAAAAAAAAAATTAATATTCATCAATTAATTATAATATATTCAAATATATTTTCACAGTAAAGTCTTTTAATAAATAGTATTAAGATTTTTTAACAAGACATCCTAACCTAACCTATTTGTTTACTTCATGACGAATCACATGTAGAGATTTTAAATAATAAAAATAAATAAATATTCGATTGAATTTATGAAATCATAGTCTTTATTTTTAACAAATGCGTCCCTACATTGTCTGGTTTTCTGCTTCTGTTTTCATTTTATTAAATAATGTCTAACTCTTATCGATTCATTTGTGAAATTTTTAAATTTAAGTGCATAAAAATTAACATCCACTCGGATAACAACAGTTGTAGACTTTGTATTTCAAAATATAGTTCCGACAAAATTCAATTTTACTTAATTATTTATTCAATTAATTACTGATCAATACTTGTTAGTTAGTTGATTAATGAATTTTCTTTATATTACATGTAGATAAATATTCATTACATACTAAGAAACATTTATTAGTATTTAATAAAATTTTTATTAGTATTTAAGGAAATTTAATTAATATTTAATAAATTTTTATTTGGGATTAGCCAAATAAACGTTTTATTAAATAGTAATAAAATTTCATTACTATTAAATAAAATTGTCTCTCAGTGTTGGCTAGGTATCAGACATGGACAGGTCTGATCAGGTCTGAGCGTATTTAAGGCTTCAGACATGAACAGACATGAGCAGGCATGAACAGGTCTGATCAGATCTGAACGTATTTAACGCTACAGACATGAACAGACATGAGCAGGCATGAACAGGTCTGATCAGGTCTGAGCGTATTTAATGCTTCAGACATGAACAGGCATGAACAGGTCTGATCAGGTATAATTTCAGGCCTGATCATACATGAACAGGCCTGCTCAGGTCTAATTTCAGGCCTGATCAGATATGAACAGGTCTGCTCAGGTCTAATTTCAGGCCTGATCAGATATGAACAGGTCTGATCAGTCCTGATCATTTTTTCCCGGGCGTCCTAAAATTTTTAGAAAAGTATCCTAAAATTGTCATAAAAGTAATTTTTGACAATATTTTTTTTCTGGTCAATATCCACAATATTTTTCTAAAATCTAAATTTCATTTCGGATTGGTGTCATAAATTTGTCATAATATGTCCTAAATTGTGTCACGTTTAGGGATTCTAAGCTTATGACAATTTTAGGACAAATTTTTTTTTACACAAGAGTGATTTAAGTTGATTTTTCGTATTTATAAATAAATATTATTACTTTTTAAACAGTTCGGTGTTTGAGGCCTGATAACTCCGAAATGGTTCTCCGTACGCATATTTTTATTCAAGCAATTTTTGTAGATCGTTAAATTTCCTACAAGAACATGTATCGATCATAGCTATAAAATGTTTCGTTGTTGACTAGCAAAATTCAAAAGTAAAAAAAAAATTCTTTCCATGTTATTTTAAATAGAAATAAAAAATTAATTACAGCCACCTCTATACATTAATATTAAGGGCTGAGATTTTCACAATGTCTTTGATTAGGGATACTCTGAAGAATTTTCAATGTTCTTCGAAAAAAAAAATAGTGTGTTTTGAAACACATATATATATATATATATATATATATATATATATATATATATATATATATATATATATAGGGGAAAGATTTTCCTACATATATTCATAGTTTTGATTTATCCCTGGTTAAAAATATTGATTGAAAATGATGAAATTTGAATATTTTTGAATACTTTCAATTCTTTTTCATGTATATATAGTAGGGGTGTGCGAATATTCGAGTTTACGAATTATTCGATTCGACCCTGGTGGAAATAGTTTCTGATTGGAGACTGAATAACACTTGCAGAAGTCTGAATAATAATTGTAGAAGTAAAAAAAACTCTGAAAAATTCTAAAAAATTCTGAAATAGAATGAAAAAGTCTGGCAAATTTTTTTTCAGTAATTAAAAATCTGAAAGTTGCAAAGCTTTTGGACTCTTCTGGAAGAATTTTTCAGAATGAATTAGACATGTAGTCAAAATTGAGCAAAAGGAAGGATAAGACTTTTTCAGACTTTTTTAGAGTAAAGTAGAAACTTTTAGAAATTCTTAGATTTTTAAAAATAAGTCAAATTTTACTTAATTTTTCGGGTATTGAAAAACTCAGGTAAGTGTGTGGGAATAAAATAAGAAAATGATTACAAAAATTATTTTTTTTTATTTTCTTTACTGGCATGATAAATGAAAAAATTTTGAAAATTAAAAATTACTTCATCTTATGGCTATAATAATTTAGTATAACATATAAACCTAGCTATTTAATGTTGATAATTATTTTAAATTAATCTGAAATAAAAATTATTTATATCTATGTAGTTCTATGTTTATCGAGTAGCGATTTTTAAAATGAATACATATTTGTATTGAGATAAAAAATTATATTATTAGAAATGTTTTTTTTTTGTTTTTCATCTATGTTTGTAAATTTCAAATTCAAGTCTAGATGAAAAATTTTGTAAATCTATAGAAAAATAAAATTGCATTTATATAGACTGAAAAGTTTCAATAAAATTGATTTTTTCTTTGAAGAACATTGAATAACTGCCATAGTACCCATAGAAACGGACCATGTTAGAATATGAGCTCTAAATATTAAAATATAGAGGTGATAATTTACAAATTACTTTTTTTTCTATTTGAGTAACACATGAAAATTTTTTTTTTCAACTTTGTAACTTGACAAAAAATCGTTTTATAGGGATGATTAAGATATGGATAAAGATTAACGTTAGTCAAGTTGTTTTGGAGATATCGAACATTTAGAATTGATATGTTATGAATTATGAAGTTACAATTTTTCAACATCACAAAATCAATGGATATCACTTTAAATATTAATACTCAAAATTACAATCTTCTTAACAAAGATCTTCTTTGATTGATATTAACACTAACAATGAAATAAACTCAATTCTAAAAAGTAAATAATGAAATAAGAGGTCATATAAAAAAATTTGTTTCTTCTAAATCATACGAAAAAGTTATTTAAATGAAATTAAATAAAAAAAAATTTTTTTTATATGACCTCTCGTTCCATGATTTGTTTTTTTTTTTTCTATTGAGATAATTTTATTACGAGCGTAAATATTAATTTAAAATTCTTATTGAGAAGTTGATAATATTGAAAAATAAAGTAACATACATTGATTTTGTAATGTTAATGAGTAATAGCTTCATAATTTATAACAGATCAGTTTTTATTGCACGATATCTCCGAAACAACTTGACAAACGCAAATTTCGTGAAATCTCTGTGAAACAATTTATAGTCAAGGTAAAAAATTCCAAAGTTAAAAACAAAATTGTTTGCTGTATTATTAAAATAAACAATAAAAATTTTTAAATCGGCACTTTTAAGTATTATTACTAAAAACTCATATTCCAATAAAGTCCTTATCTAAGGACACTTTAACGGTTTTTCAATTCTTCAAAAAAATAAAATAAAATCGATTTTTTTAAAAAACTCTAATACAGACGTACTAAGATCTATAAAATTAACTGAGATGTAGACAGATCTCCGTGTACTTAAGTTGACACATGGTCGTTACGATTTTCGTTCTGTTGAGCTACTTTCTTTTCAGCACTCGATATAGATCTTCCTAAATATGTATTAATAGCAGCTCTTTCGACAGCAATCATATCCTTCGATAAATTCCGTTCTTTCAGAAATTTCTTATATTGATTCTCTAATACTACCAACTTCTTCGGTGTTAAAGGTAATTTGTGTTGGTTTGTTGATGATATTTTGATCGCTCGACGAGCGAGAGCTTTGGATCCCCATATAGCGTGGGACATTAATGTTATAAATTTTGATGGCTTATATGTTCGGAAGGCTTCGTTGTAAGAATAGCTTGGTATATATATTTGACCGCCAATATGAACAGGATCAGTTATATCGAGGTTTTCCTCGTCGTCCTGGTCTTCATTATCACCTTGATTCTGTCGTTGTTGATTTAATAATTGTAGTTGTTGTCGTAGTCGTTGTTCTTTTTATTGCAGTTCTTTTTCTTTTTGCAAACGTTGTTCTTTTAATAGTTTTCGGCGTCGTTGTTCTTCTAATGTTTTTCGTTGGCGTTCTTGTTCTGCGTGTTGCAGTTCTTTTTCTTCTTGCAAACGTTGTTCTTCTAATAATTTTTGACGTCGTTGTTTTTAATATTTTTCGTTGGCGTTCTTGTTCTGCATATTGCAGTTCCTTTTCTTCTTGCTGAAGCCTTTGTTCTACCAGTTGTTGTTGTCGTCGTTCTTCTTCTTGTTTCAGCTCTTCTTGCCGACGTTCTTCTTCTAATTGTCGTCGTTGATCTTGCATTCGTTGTATTTTATTAGGCGATGGTTGGTTTTGCTCAAATAATTGATCGAATACATCACTTTCCAGCAAATTTAACCTTACACATTGATTAATACCTCGTGGTTGAACCTACAAAATAATAAAAGCTATTTTTAACAAATATTTGATTTAACGATTATATTTTTACATTTTTTCTTAACCTTAACGTCCAGACAATTGATAAATTAGAATAATAAAAAATAAATTACGCAATTTATTTATTGCTTAGTCAATTTGCTTATTAAATCATATACGATTCATTTGTAATTTTTATCTACGAATATATCTGTTTTAATTTATTAAATTAACTACATATATTCACAAAAAATGTGTCTCAAGCTTTTTATCTACTAGTAATATAAAGACTCATGAATAGATATGTAAAAAAAATTGATGTTAATATCTTATGTACTGAATTTTTGATGTGATTAAATTGATAATGTTAAATAATCATTTAAATTATTATCAAAAATTAATTTAAACATTTATTGTATTACTAGTATTGAATTGAAAAATTTGCATACTAGTAATCAATTAACATTAAAAATAATGATAAATATGTAGATGAGTACCATATTATAATAATTATCATCATTTATAAATTGACAAAGTTAAAAAATACCATTATAATAATGGCTTTCAATTAGAGTGTACATTAAATTATTAATGCAAACTGTTTCCACAAACAAATTTCTTTCTAAAGCATTATTATGCAAATACATTTTAATAAAAAAAAAAAAAAAAAAAGTAACGTTCTTCTTAATAAATAAAATAAAAATACTCGGTAAATTTTTCATTTTTGATCATATTTCTATCATCCAAGCTAATTTCTTAATTGTATTAACAAAACATTATTTAAAAATTATATTAAATATATAAAATGTCTTATTCTTAAAAATTTTTAACAACTGTTTTGCGGTTTTAATGTATCATGTAAGTTTATAGAATAATTGTCACTTAACTTGACTCTTTAGTATTAACTTTTAAAAAAGTTTCATATTTAGTCCATTATCTCAATTTTTTCTATCAAAATTACTCTTTTCATGAGTTTTTCTTTTTAAAAATTAATATTTTTGAATTCAACTAAACAATTTCTTATTTTTTTTTTTTAATGAAAATTTAACAAATGTGACTTTGAACTTTTTATACGAAATAATAAAGTAATATGAAAAAGATATTTAAAAATAAATAAGTATGAATTTTTTTCATATGAGATTTAATATTCTATTATTTTCTTGTTTTATTTATTTATTTATTTATTTTTTTTTTTTCTTTGAGATATAACAAGAATTGTCAATTTTTTCAAATGAATTAAATCCTCCGATAAATTCGGAGTTACTTTTTTCTATTATTACCTTCTGTTTATGATATAATTTAAAAAATTATCTTACAGTCATTAAATTTAGATATAAATTGGATTTTTGATCAGTAAAATTTTTTTTTCATTAATTTTCATTATCATTATTCCATGTAAAAATAGGGCACACGTTTTAAAATAGAAAATAAATTTTTTTTTCTCACTTTAGCATTGATGTTTAAATATTTTTAATATAACTACTTGATTTTTTCCTATTAATAACTACTGTATAAAAAATGATTTAATACCTAGCATTTATTGTTGATATTAATTGTTTGCGAAGTTATCATACTGAAAAAAAAATTTATGTAGACTATGACAAAAATATCTTTATATTATCTTATTTAAGAGAAAATTTCATTAAGGCATATTTTTTTGAACCCGTATGTATATATCCTAGAGTGGTCAAAATTAAAAATATTTATATTTTCTTTTTCGTAATTTTATCATCTGAAACCTTTCTCGTAGGTATCAAAAAATTTTTCTTCAACGGGTGGCTTTGTATGTCAACTGTGCAAGTACCACATCGAGTTTTCAATTTCAAATATAAAAAACTTGTAATAAAAAATTTTTTTATTTTACCAACATAAACAATTGGAAAATTTTTCTTTCGAATTTTATAATATTCTTTTTTTTTTAGCAAATTTAATGATTTATGTAAAAGCTTCGAAATATTTTTTTCGTAATTTCAATAGGTAACAAATTGTCAAGCTTATATATGTTGTAAAATTTGATAAAATTATTTTTTGTTGTTTATCTTTATAGAAACAAAAATAAATTATTTCATCCTTTACTTATATTAAAAAATGGAAACTTGTTACGCTTTTTATAGAATTCACATGTAAAAAAAAAGACTTTTTTTTGTGAATCACCTAAATATATCTTTTCAACAAGTGCTTCTAAATTATTAAATGTAGCTAGAACTGTAATACTTATATAAAACTACAATTTTAATTTAAATTTATTATTTATAGTTGTCGTTAAAATTTTTTGTTTTCTTAGAAAAATATTTGTAAAAAAATTTTTTTACCTCACTTGTTGCATTATTTCTTATATAAGTCTGATCTCCAAAATCTCCTTGGTTTCCTGGGCTGTCTTCTTCTCCATCACTATTTTCAAATAATGAATCTGAGTTGTCTCGTAACAAAACTTCATTTCCATTACTCAATTTATCAACTATTTCTTCTTCTTCTTCACTCTCTTCATCAACTTTGTTTTCGACTACTCTTCCGTCAAATTCTTCATCTTCTGTAGGTACATCACCTTCATTAACTCTACCTTTTTTATTATCTATATTGCTTCTACCTTCATTTTCAGAGTTTTTATTTTCATCATCACTATCAGGAATCACTTCACGAGAATGATTGATTTCAATGTCTTTTTTTGCCTGATCTTCGTCATCACGGAGTTTATAGTAAGCATTTAAAATGCCCTCACTTGTCCGTTTTTTTGATTGCATTGTATTTTGCGTTTTAACCTATTAAAAAAAAAAAAATGATGAACCAAATTATTAAACTTTTTTAAACATTTATAATCTTATACTTTAGTTTTAAATACTTACCTTTCTTTTTCGTTTAACCTGTTTGGTTAAATCCATTGATTCATCATCATTATCACTGGATAACTCTAATGAAGATTTGTTTGCAATCGGACGTCGAGATCTTACATTTGGATTATTTATAGCTTCTATTGTATCTGAAATTTGAAATATATATTTAAATAACCATTTTGGGTTATTTAATAAACCCTTTTCTTGAAAGTTAAAACAAAATTTGAATTGAGAATTGTATAACTTTTACAGTAGTAACTTTTACAGTAGTTATTAATAGGAAAAAATCAAGTAGTTATATTAAAAATATTTAAACATCAATGCTAAAGTGAGAAAAAAAAATTTATTTTCTATTTTAAAACGTGTGCCCTATTTTTACATGGAATAATGATAATGAAAATTAATGAAAAAAAAAATTTTACTGATCAAAAATCCAATTTATATCTAAATTATATCTAATTTATATCTAAATTTAATGACTGTAAGATAATTTTTAAATTATATCATAAACAGAAGGTAATAATAGAAAAAGTAACTCCGAATTTATCGGAGGATTTAATTCATTTGAAAAAATTGACAATTCTTGTTATATCTCAAAGAAAAAAAAAATAAATAAATAAATAAATAAAACAAGAAAATAATAGAATATTAAATCTCATATGAAAAAAATTCATACTTATTTATTTTAAATATCTTTTTCATATTACTTTATTATTTCGTATAAAAGTTCAAAGTCACATTTGTTAAATTTTCATTAAAAAAAAAAATAAGAAATTGTTTAGTTGAATTCAAAAATATTAATTTTTAAAAGAAAAACTCATGAAAAGAGTAATTTTGATAGAAAAATTGAGATAATGGACTAAATATGAAACTTTTTTAAAAGTTAATACTAAAGAGTCAAGTTAAGTGACAATTATTCTATAAACTTACATGATACATTAAAACCGCAAAACAGTTGTTAAAAATTTTTAAGAATAAGACATTTTATATATTTAATATAATTTTTAAATAATGTTTTGTTAATACAATTAAGAAATTAGCTTGGATGATAGAAATATGATCAAAAATGAAAAATTTACCGAGTATTTTTATTTTATTTATTAAGAAGAACGTTACTTTTTTTTTTTTTTTTTTTTATTAAAATGTATTTGCATAATAATGCTTTAGAAAGAAATTTGTTTGTGGAAACAGTTTGCATTAATAATTTAATGTACACTCTAATTGAAAGCCATTATTATAATGGTATTTTTTAACTTTGTCAATTTATAAATGATGATAATTATTATAATATGGTACTCATCTACATATTTATCATTATTTTTAATGTTAATTGATTACTAGTATGCAAATTTTTCAATTCAATACTAGTAATACAAT
Source organism: Cotesia glomerata (assembly GCF_020080835.1). NCBI lineage: Eukaryota > Metazoa > Arthropoda > Insecta > Hymenoptera > Braconidae > Cotesia > Cotesia glomerata. Next base: position 15,301,657 of record NC_058164.1, read on the forward strand.
AAATGTTTAAATTAATTTTTGATAATAATTTAAATGATTATTTAACATTATCAATTTAATCACATCAAAAATTCAGTACATAAGATATTAACATCAATTTTTTTTACATATCTATTCATGAGTCTTTATATTACTAGTAGATAAAAAGCTTGAGACACATTTTTTTTGTGAATATATGTAGTTAATTTAATAAATTAAAACAGATATATTCGTAGATAAAAATTACAAATGAATCGTATATGATTTAATAAGCAAATTGACTAAGCAATAAATAAATTGCGTAATTTATTTTTTATTATTCTAATTTATCAATTGTCTGGACGTTAAGGTTAAGAAAAAATGTAAAAATATAATCGTTAAATCAAATATTTGTTAAAAATAGCTTTTATTATTTTGTAGGTTCAACCACGAGGTATTAATCAATGTGTAAGGTTAAATTTGCTGGAAAGTGATGTATTCGATCAATTATTTGAGCAAAACCAACCATCGCCTAATAAAATACAACGAATGCAAGATCAACGACGACAATTAGAAGAAGAACGTCGGCAAGAAGAGCTGAAACAAGAAGAAGAACGACGACAACAACAACTGGTAGAACAAAGGCTTCAGCAAGAAGAAAAGGAACTGCAATATGCAGAACAAGAACGCCAACGAAAAATATTAAAAAAACAACGACGTCAAAAATTATTAGAAGAACAACGTTTGCAAGAAGAAAAAGAACTGCAACACGCAGAACAAGAACGCCAACGAAAAACATTAGAAGAACAACGACGCCGAAAACTATTAAAAGAACAACGTTTGCAAAAAGAAAAAGAACTGCAATAAAAAGAACAACGACTACGACAACAACTACAATTATTAAATCAACAACGACAGAATCAAGGTGATAATGAAGACCAGGACGACGAGGAAAACCTCGATATAACTGATCCTGTTCATATTGGCGGTCAAATATATATACCAAGCTATTCTTACAACGAAGCCTTCCGAACATATAAGCCATCAAAATTTATAACATTAATGTCCCACGCTATATGGGGATCCAAAGCTCTCGCTCGTCGAGCGATCAAAATATCATCAACAAACCAACACAAATTACCTTTAACACCGAAGAAGTTGGTAGTATTAGAGAATCAATATAAGAAATTTCTGAAAGAACGGAATTTATCGAAGGATATGATTGCTGTCGAAAGAGCTGCTATTAATACATATTTAGGAAGATCTATATCGAGTGCTGAAAAGAAAGTAGCTCAACAGAACGAAAATCGTAACGACCATGTGTCAACTTAAGTACACGGAGATCTGTCTACATCTCAGTTAATTTTATAGATCTTAGTACGTCTGTATTAGAGTTTTTTAAAAAAATCGATTTTATTTTATTTTTTTGAAGAATTGAAAAACCGTTAAAGTGTCCTTAGATAAGGACTTTATTGGAATATGAGTTTTTAGTAATAATACTTAAAAGTGCCGATTTAAAAATTTTTATTGTTTATTTTAATAATACAGCAAACAATTTTGTTTTTAACTTTGGAATTTTTTACCTTGACTATAAATTGTTTCACAGAGATTTCACGAAATTTGCGTTTGTCAAGTTGTTTCGGAGATATCGTGCAATAAAAACTGATCTGTTATAAATTATGAAGCTATTACTCATTAACATTACAAAATCAATGTATGTTACTTTATTTTTCAATATTATCAACTTCTCAATAAGAATTTTAAATTAATATTTACGCTCGTAATAAAATTATCTCAATAGAAAAAAAAAAAACAAATCATGGAACGAGAGGTCATATAAAAAAAATTTTTTTTTATTTAATTTCATTTAAATAACTTTTTCGTATGATTTAGAAGAAACAAATTTTTTTATATGACCTCTTATTTCATTATTTACTTTTAGAATTGAGTTTATTTCATTGTTAGTGTTAATATCAATCAAAGAAGATCTTTGTTAAGAAGATTGTAATTTTGAGTATTAATATTTAAAGTGATATCCATTGATTTTGTGATGTTGAAAAATTGTAACTTCATAATTCATAACATATCAATTCTAAATGTTCGATATCTCCAAAACAACTTGACTAACGTTAATCTTTATCCATATCTTAATCATCCCTATAAAACGATTTTTGTCCAAGTTACAAAGTTGAAAAAAAAAATTTTCATGTGTTACTCAAATAGAAAAAAAAGTAATTTGTAAATTATCACCTCTATATTTTAATATTTAGAGCTCATATTCTAACATGGTCCGTTTCTATGGGTACTATGGCAGTTATTCAATGTTCTTCAAAGAAAAAATCAATTTTATTGAAACTTTTCAGTCTATATAAATGCAATTTTATTTTTCTATAGATTTACAAAATTTTTCATCTAGACTTGAATTTGAAATTTACAAACATAGATGAAAAACAAAAAAAAAACATTTCTAATAATATAATTTTTTATCTCAATACAAATATGTATTCATTTTAAAAATCGCTACTCGATAAACATAGAACTACATAGATATAAATAATTTTATTTCAGATTAATTTAAAATAATTATCAACATTAAATAGCTAGGTTTATATGTTATACTAAATTATTATAGCCATAAGATGAAGTAATTTTTTAATTTTCAAAATTTTTTTCATTTATCATGCCAGTAAAGAAAATAAAAAAAAATAATTTTTGTAATCATTTTCTTATTTTATTCCCACACACTTACCTGAGTTTTTCAATACCCGAAAAATTAAGTAAAATTTGACTTATTTTTAAAAATCTAAGAATTTCTAAAAGTTTCTACTTTACTCTAAAAAAGTCTGAAAAAGTCTTATCCTTCCTTTTGCTCAATTTTGACTACATGTCTAATTCATTCTGAAAAATTCTTCCAGAAGAGTCCAAAAGCTTTGCAACTTTCAGATTTTTAATTACTGAAAAAAAATTTGCCAGACTTTTTCATTCTATTTCAGAATTTTTTAGAATTTTTCAGAGTTTTTTTTACTTCTACAATTATTATTCAGACTTCTGCAAGTGTTATTCAGTCTCCAATCAGAAACTATTTCCACCAGGGGAATTTCTAATCGAATATTCGAATAATTCGAATAGTTCGAATAATCCGAATAATTCAAACAGTCGTTTTCTGTTGATAAATTAACTAATTTTCGTGTAGAAATTACTTTGTTTTATTGTATTTAACCGAATGAAGTCTTCAAAATTATTTGATAGTAAAGTCTGCTTATTGTTTGTAATAAATATTTCTTGGTCTACTCGGACCCCCCACTCCGGGGCACCCTGCCATTTTGATATTTCTCCGAAAAAATTCGTTTTTTTTTTTTAAATGAGATCTACGACATGATGGATCAGACATTGAAGACGATTTCGTTGTTGTCGCTTTTCGCTGCTATGGCAATCACTACGGCAACGATTACTATGGCAACGGTTGAATATTAATGAATAAAATTTGTAAAAATATTGATTAATTGAATTGTTGATAGTAAAAATTTTGACAGAAGTGTCTTTAAATAAGGGTTGCGATGAGCGTAATATCAGGATGAGCTTGTGTCTTAAAAAATGTCAATAATCAAGAAATAACGTTGTATTTTGTCCACTGATTATATTTTCACACGCTTTTTTTAACGATATAAGCCAATCTTGGAGTTATACTTATCGAGACCTTTCATTCGAATACCCACACGAATTTTTCATATATTTTATATATTTTACAAATATAAGAAATATCATATGTATAAAATATATAGAAAAATTCGTGTGGATACTCAAATGAAAGGTCTCGATGAGCGTAACATCAGGATGAGCTTATATCTAAAAAAATGTCAATGACAAAGAAACGACTTTGTAGTTTGCCTCCTAATGATATTTTGAACGATATAAGCTAATTCTGGAGTTACACTTATCGAGACCTTTCATTTGAATACCCACGCGAATTTTTCCATATATTGTATACATATGATGTTTGTCATATTTGCAAGACATATAAAATATATAAGAAAAATCGTGTGCGTACTCAAATGAAAGGTCTCGATGAGCGTAACATCAGGATGAGCTTATGTCCGAAAAAATGTCATTAATTAAGATATGACGTTGTACAGTCAACGCTCTCTGTATTTGACTCGCCCGTACAGGACCATTCTCTGTACTTGACTCGTCCTTGTCCATAAGATCTGTGTAAAATCGTCAAATGCAGAGGAAGAATGTGGTCAAATACAGAGAGCGGTCAAATACAGAGAGGTCCAATACAGAGAGAGTCGACTGTATTTTGTCCACTGATGATATTTTTAACGATATAAGCTCATCCAAGAGTTACACTTATCGAGACCTTTCATTTGAATACCAACACGAATTTTTTACATATTTTACATATTTCACAAATATGAGAAATATCTTATGAACAAAATACATGAAAAAAATTGAGTGCGTACTCAAATGAAAGGTCTCAATGAACGTAACATGAGGATGAACTTATATCTTAAAAAATGACAATAACTAAGATATGACGTTGTATTTTGTCCACTGATGATATTTTCAACTATGTAAGCACATTTTGATTTTACACTTATCGAGTTTACACGATGAATTGTCAAATGATCTTTCGAATGAAAGATTCGAGTTTACATGAATCTTTCATTTATTATGTATGTTTCACAAATATGAGAAATATCATATACATAAAATCTAACATTTAAAAGCTTATGCAACGTTTTCATTGTTGTCGCTTTTCGTTGCTACGGTACCAACTTTGGCAACAGTTAAATATTAATGAATAAAATTTGTAAAAATATTAATAAATTAAATTGTCGATAATAAACATGTTGGCAGAAGCGCGCTCGATTTTCTAGTATATAAAAATTTTATGTGGGTACTCATATAAAAGGTCTCATCCTAGTTGCCCATGATAACCAAAGTGTTTACCATAGCAGCGAAAAGCGACAACAATGAAATCGTCACATCAACTTTTTAATAAAGGATTTTATATAGCAGTTTTATAATACTAGTTTTTAGTACAATATAAAATCAACACGCAATTAGAATAATTAATTCAGTGAAGAGAAAAATCAATTAATTTAAATAATCCTAGCTAGAGATAAAGCTATAGAATTTTCAAATGTAGTCTATATTGATACTCCTTCAATGTCTGATCGATCGTGTCGTAGATCTCATTTAAAAAAAAATGAATTTTCCCGGAGAAATGTCAAAATGGCGAGGTGCCGTAAGGTGGGAGGTCCGAGTACACCAAGAAATATTTATTTCAAATAATAAGCAGACTTTACTATCAAATAATTATGAAGACTTCATTTGGTTAAATAAAATAAAGCAAAGTAATTTCTCCACGAAAATTAGTTGATTTATCAACAGAAAACGACTGTTTGAACTATTCGAATTATTCGAATATTCGACTCGAATAGTACTATTCGATTCGAACACTATTCGCACACCCCTAATATATAGATATACAGTTTACATGGGGTGACTGATTCCCAATATTTTTCAATCAATATTTTTAATCAGGGATTATTATAAATATTCAACAGGCCAGTATTTATACAAAAATTCTATTAAATAATTAAGAAAGAAAAGAAACAGTGACATAAAAATTATTTATCTTTTAAGTAAAAGTTATCGAATCTTGATTTAATTAATTAAAGTTTTATTTTAAACTAGTTTTGAGACCTATACTATTTTGTGGATTGAAGGATACTGTAAATAGTTTAAAATTACCGCGCTTATCCTTGTGTTTGACGATTTTTTTATAGATTTTAGCGTAAATTGCATACATTTTTATTTTTATTTTTCTCCAGTCAGTGCGATATTAAATTATTCAGGATTTTTTTTTAATTCATGGATTTTTAAAAACTAAATATTTTTATCTTAATTATTATTCTTGCTAGTTATAAGACATGCCTTGTTGTCACGTTGTCAGTAACTTCACTGCGCATGTGGTGATCTGTTAGCTTACTTATGTATAAACAGCTCCGTGTCGATGTGTGTTGCTGTAAACTGTAGTTTGTACAATAACAATAAATATTAAACTTTTTAATATGTCGCGAGTGCCTATTCTCGTTATTTTAGGTTCAACAGGTACGGGAAAATCTCGGTTAGCTATTGAATTGGCTCAAAAGTTTGCAGGGGAAATTATTTCTGCAGATAGTATGCAGGTAAGATCAAATGTTAACGTCAAATCGAAAACTCCATGTGATTTTCTTATAGGTTAAGTCTCGGAGTTAAGTGTTGTGCTACTATACTTACATATCTACACATCTCCTTGTATTGATAACAAGTTATTAGTTAATATTACTCGTCTAGTTTACTTACATTTTAGAATTTTGTTTTATTTGATTTTTTTCGATAATAATTAACTACACGATATAAAAATAATGGTGGACATCCTCGACAAATTTTTGATTTTGAATAAATTAATTCAATTGTTACAAAGAAAATTTTGCAACTTTACATGAAAATCATTAAAAAAATTTTCTGACCGATTTTTTCATATAATTTTTTGAGTGCAATAGTGAAATTCTTACGATTGCAAACATTTTGAGACACTCATCACGAGCCCGTTTATAAATTTAAGGTTCTTTCGGCGTTTTTAAAGAGTGACAATTTTTTAAATAAATCAATATTATGTTTAACATTTTATACAACAAAAATCTTAAAAAGTTACCATTAAACGTGGATATTAAACATAGAATTGGGAAAGTAAATATTTTTTATTTTAGACGTTTTGGCCACTCATATTCTCAGTCGAATTAGACAATTTTACAAAGGCAGCTGGTTATTGATCGTAAAAAATAGTTGCAAGCACAATTTTCGAATTTGAACAATGTTGAATTTTAATGGATATCTCAAGGCAATCTAGTTATTAATAATAAATGATAAGTAAACAAAGAATTGAATTATTTATAGTTCATAATAAAAATGGTATAGAAGCTTTATAGTTAAACTTACAGTAAGAATGCAGTATGTACACGGCAAAAAATTCTCTGAAAATTTCTAATGCAACTAAGGTAAAATCCCCAATTATTGATAGGGGTCTAAATATTGACACCCTAAATGATTTTTAAGTATGGGCCATTCTACCTAATAAGTATATTTTTACGGGGCGACCCTCGCGGATTATGTTTAAAATTTGTGGAGATGTTCTCTATAATAAGAAAAAAATTCCCTATAGTTTCAGCCCTTAATATGCAGCGGTTCTGGAGTTATGATTTTTTGAAATAAATTTTTTTTTAACTTTTTTATTAATTTTTCTGATGAGGAAAACTTTTTTATTAAAATCCACAAAAAATCGTATCTTGTGGGAAAAATTCTCAGCTTTTGAATGAAAATATCCATTTTATCATAAACACATCAAAAGATCCTTTAAAATCCAATTAAAGTGGAAAAATTGATTTTTCTCGATGTGCGGCGCAAGGTACTTCTAATTTAACTTTTTTTTGAAAGATCAGATTTTTTTTTACAAAATATATGGTTTTCACGATGTGCATATTTTTTGTTCAATCACAATTGAATCGTCTATTTGAGAAACCCCATAAGTCAAAAATACTAAATTTTTCAGAAGAAGCAAAAAACATTTTTCTCAGTTAATTTTGCATTAACATCATAAACCAATGATGAATAATAATAATGTTAGTATCCCGAAAAAATATTCGAGCATGAAAAAATTTAATTGTTACTTACTACTATTTATAATAATGATTTGAAGTTGATTGACTTATGGGGTTTCTCACCAAAACGAATAAAATAGTAATAAAATTATTGATATTTTAATTTTTCTCCGTGAATCATTTATTATATATATAAAATAAAGTACAAAATATGTATTTGAACTACAATTAACGAAAATTATAATAAATTATCTATTTTTAAATTCAAATTAGTGAACTGAGAGTCAACAATAAAACAACATTTTAATTTATCACAATCTAACTTTATAAAACTAAAATTGCAAAAATTATTGAAATCAAAGTATTTAACAGTAGATAGGTATAATATATTTTTAATTGGTTATCATTAATTTTAGAATTGAAATCAGTTAAATCAGAGTCAACAATAAAACAACATATTTTTAATTTTAATTCATCAAGCGAATATTGTAAAACTCATTAAAATTCAAGTATTTAACAGTAAATTTAGTTTCTAATTATCTAATAATCAATGATTTTAAAATTAAAGTCAGTGAAATCACATCAAACAATAAAACAATAATTTAATTTAATTTTTTTAAACCCATACTGCGGAAATTATGAAAATTTAAGTATTTTGCATTGAACTGAATTTTTCTTCTCAGAAGAAGTTTTTTTGAAAAAAAAAAAAAAAAAAAAAAAAAAAAAAAAAACGAACAGAAATTTATTTTTGGAATTTTGAAATTGAACGTTTATTCGAAAAACCCCTTAAGTCACTGACTTATGGGGTTTCTCAACTAAACGAGATTTATATCGACCGATTGGTTAGGTCTTGAACACGGATTTAATATTTTTTGGTGCTGGTATAAGTGAAGGGAAATTCAGAGAACCGAAAAATGCAATGAACCCGATTTCGAAAAAAATATGACTTATGGGGTTTCTCAAATAAACGATTCAATCAAATCAAACGTAAAATCTTTATAATTAAAATACTTTTATTTTTGAACTTTTTTCAGATGTTGATACAGTTTTAATAAAAGCATATCCAATTTCATCATTTATCGGTAAAAAATTGTGCAATGTCTGTGTACCCTTTACCGTTTTTGATGAAGAATATCGTACGTCTAACACATTTTTTTTTGTCTAAATAATCATCATTCGTCATAATAGTAAAATCAACGCCTGTTAAATTCTTGATTGCCCAGGAATGCAAATCTTGTTGTGTCAGTATATGTTTTTTGTTTTCCATTTGTAATGAAGCTGATGATTCTAAAGTCAGCATAATGATAACATAAATTAGTAATAGTCCGATAAAAAGAGGATTTAATTTGCCATCCTAAAAGGCAGGTCTGCATTTTTCAATATAAGTTTATTTTAGCATACATTTAAAGGATTTATAGTTAATAAATAATAGTTTAAAAAAACTAAAAACACGCTTTTTATAGAAAACCAAACTAAAAAATAGAAAATAAATTTAAATTAAGAATAGTGTTAAAAATTTCAATAAATATAAATTAATAATAGTGTAAATAAAAAAAATGTATTTTATTTTAAAAAAAGCGTGAGGTGCATGGTGTCAATAGTTATAAATATTTTATTGACAGATATGAGTAGAGTGATTATCATTTTGATAATATCTTAAAAAGCACCCCACGCTTTTTTTAAAATAAAATACATTTTTTTATTTACACTATTATTAATTTATATTTATTGAAATTTTTAACACTATTCTTAATTTAAATTTATTTTCTATTTTTAGTTTGGTTTTCTATAAAAAGCGTGTTTTTAGTTTTTAAACTATTATTTATTTTTACTTTTAGTTTGGTTTATTTATAAAAGCGTGATTTTTAGTTTTTAAACTATTATTTGTTGATTATCAAAAATATTCAGGCGCGCAAATTACCCACGGAGAGTTACATACTGACATACTGACATACAAGTGAAGCTAATAAAAAATAATTATTTATAAATATTATAAATACGGGGAATCAGAGTTCGATTTCGGAGAGCGAGCCTGAGAAACGGCTACCAGAACCAAGGAAGGCCGCAGGCGCGCAGATTACCCACGGAGAGTTACTGACATACTGACAAACTGACATACAAGTGAAGCTAATATAAAGCGTGTAAAAAATGTTGAATATTATTCAGGGGGTAGAAAATAATTAAAAACCACTCCAAAAATCACTTTTTTGAAAATATCTCAAAAACGTGAAAAGATATAAAAAAAAGGTCCAAACAAAAAATGGAGGGAATAAAATTTTCTATAAAAACGTTTCGAATCACTTTTAACGTTTTTGCAATAGAAGCCGAGATATTTGCAATAAACGATCGAAATTTATTGCTCAGCCGGGTGGCATATTAAAAAATTTACAAAAAATAAAAATAAATGAATTTTTAGAGCTTAATGATTATTGTATAATTAAAGTAAAAAAAAAAAACATTTTCAGAAGAGTCGCATGTATAATAGTAATAAGAATAATTATGATCATAAAAATTTTTATTGTTACATTCTCACTTTAATATATTCAAAGCAAATGATATTATTTTTCAATGACAAAACTTTGCTGAAAATTTATTTTACAATATAATTTATATCTTCAATACATTTATAAAAATTGTAATTTATTCTTAAACCAATTGGCAGTGACAATAATTGAAATCAAAGAATCGGTTTTTTTACTTCACAATTCGTTAATTTTTAAAACTGTGTTAAATTATTTAAAACATTAGTACGCTTAAAATTTTTGGTATTTTATGGCAACTTATTTAGAGAGACATAGATGATTAAAAAATTCCGAGCACCATTACAATTTGTCATTTAAAAATAACTTTTTTTTACTTAAAAAACACAAAAATAAAAAAAAATACATTGTTATATTGTAAGTGTACTTTACAGCATTGTGAGCCCAAAAATGTCAATGATAGTTTTTATGTCTTACATTCAAACATTATTTAAGTAAAAAATTCTTTTCGATATTAGAAATCATTATAATCTAGAACTCTTTCTTCTTCAGAATCCTCATCAGATTCAGTGTTATTCAAAATATCACGAATAATCAGCCACTTCTGCTTCTGTTGATTTTCTAGATGTTGCGCCAAGTCCTCGTCAAGGTCTGACATGGTCGCTTACATTTTCTTGAAGTCTATCATTATCAGTAGAATTTTGAACTTGTGTGGTACAATCATCATCTACCAAAGTATTAGCTGATGTCATTGATGTTTTCTTTATCAACAGTACTCATTGAAACTGGTCGTGCGTTATTACAAGTAATTCCACTACAATTCTTGCAGACTTGTGAACAACGCAACCCAGCTTTTCGACACCCACATCGTTGAGTCGCACAGTTGGTATTACAGCTGCAGAACATCTGAAAATATAGTTTCAACAAGCAAATTTTAATTAAAATGTACGGAATCAATCATAAAATAATAATACATTGCAAATTACCTGTTTTAACAAATCTTCAGGAGCCGGTTGATCAGTTGTCATGATTGGAATCATCAACATATTAAGTCGTTTCCATCCCCATTCTTCAGGCTGAAGATTACTTCTCTGCCATTTTTTAATTTGATAGAAAACCCGTTTACTATGTGGAAGTAATGTTGAAGATGTAGGAGGTAAACTTGCCAGTCGAATTTCAGTCTTAGTTTGCGTAGTCAAAGTAACAAAAATTTTATAACGTAGTTCTTCAAGTATTAACTTTCCATCATGATGTCCATATAAATAAAAAATAAATTAAGTTGCTGCATTTTGCAAATCTTCTACACTACTAACAGGATTACTAAACACTTCTGATAATGCTCGTGCTTCTTCATTTTTTTCTAAAATCTTGATTATTCTTTTTTTACCTTTCCCAAATAAAGCGCTGGTTGTGTCACAGCCTGCAAAAGCGTGAGCAAATAATATAAAATCTTTAAAATTTTTATTATCAGAAAAGGAGTATAATTTGTTACTAGATTTTTTCGAACTGGTAAGCTTATAAAAGAAAATTTTATCCTTTGCTGGTGTGAGTCCAATCAATAAAACCAATAAATCGATGTCGTTGCCAACAACTGCAACAGAATTTCTACTGTGATTCTTTAAGTCTATCGCGGTATTGACGATAAGTAAATCAGCGTCTTCATCAGCTTGCTTAACTTTAATTCCTGTAGATTTTAGGCATTCACTTAAAGACTCAACAAATTCGTGTTTGTTACAAATATTGGATAAAAATTTCGTTTGTATTAGTATAACAAGCAGATTTTCATCAAAATCTACATCAGCAGCTACATTTTTTTCTTGTCTTTGATATCTTTCGTAGGACTTAACACCAAATTGTTCATTGCTGTATCCATCAAATCCAACGACTGCGTTACTAGTAAAATGAGTAACAATGTAATGGCGATACGATTGAAATAATTCTAAGTATGTTTTACCATGAGGCCAAGTGACTTGGTGAAGCAAAAATCCACCGTCGACTACGAATAAAAAAGATGATAACAACATATCACTTTGAAGACTGGTCCTGAAAACACTAAGCAATTCTGACTTTTGGGTCTTTCGCATGAAGCCTGCAGAATCAAACAATGATAGGGGAAACGGCGATAATTCGTATTTAAAAGCTTTTTTAGTCAGTTCTTCATCATTTCTTGACAATACACAAATTCGTTGGAATAGAAGAGTAGAGTTTACATTAACAAATTTATTATCTATACGAACTCCTTGCTTAGCTGATGACAAAGGTTTCACTTTAAATTTGCAAATCATACTCACATTTTCAGCAGTTTTTCCAATCATAAAACTCATACTTTGCTTTCCAAGTTCTAAAGCTTCATGGCAATTTATATTGTCTCCGCCAACTATTCCTGTTGATAACGAAGTTATAGATTTCCGCAACTCAAAAGGCTTATATTTTTCTAACCAAGATGTGATGGCTTGCAAGTCTTTGTAATCTTTTGTCAGGCGATTATTAGATAAATCCACATGTTGTTCACTAGTACTGGAGTGAAGATCGCAATAGGTTTCCAAGCTGTCCATAACCGCAAATGATGTAGGCGTACAAGCTAAATATCGAGCTACAACACTAGGAGTTACACCTTTACCAAGTGTTAAATCAGTGCCAAAAAATCTATTAAATGTTTGTTCTATAGTCATGTCACTCCAAATTCCAGACCATGCTTTGTAAGACCGTTGAATTGTGAAATAACCTTCTTCAGTGAAAAGTCGATATTCTTCATCATCCATTTCCATTTACAGTTTTATCATGGACTGTAAATAGATTTGAGCAGATTTCGCGTACAAGAAGTGTCCAGACGCGTGGAAGAATGGCAACATTTTCTTTACACTCTGCAAATGAAGCTGCCAGTTGCCTAAACGTTCAGCTTCAATAAATTGAAGAGCTATTGTCACCATTTCAAAGTACTGAACGAATAATTTGGCTGTTGGGTCATTTGATTTCAATAAATTTAGTTGATTTAGGAAAACTTCTGACATTTCATTTAAAGTGACATCATGTTGACAAAAGTTGTAGTTCGGAGGATTTTCATTCCAATCAGTTAGCTGCTGTCGAACGAATGTATCATATTTTTTGAGATCAATCAATAATAGTTCATCGGCCATATATTTATATAAGTATGTTCCGATAGCTGTAAACGTCAATATGTGGGCACGTAATGCACGTGACAATGCTTTTCCACTCATCATATTTTTCACATATTCTGAAGCATATACAGTACCCCAAATATCCTCTAAACCACTTCCGTCCATAATGTAACCGATAGACCCTAAGAACGACATTAACGTGTGAAACCCACCCAGTCGTACAACAACATTCTTAATGTCATCATTGCCAGCAACTATTTCAGTAGCTTTGATGAATAATGGCTGGTCAAACGTTACAATGCACGTTGTTTGCTTTAGTCGCTTGCATTCAGCCATTGCATGAACTATAGCTGTGTTTATTGAAGTATGTTTGGAAGGAGGCTCATTGATAAACGGCAAACATACTATACGTGAAACACTATCTTGAAGCAAATCGAAACTCAATACTTCCATGAAGCCTCTCCAGCTGGGAAGTTTTTTCTCGAAAATTGATTTGCCTGACAAGTAGAGAAGATAATGTGGCGGTAACTGTGTAGAATCATTTTGAAGAACATTTGAAACATCCTCGAAAGTAATAGTCTTCAGACCAGCTTCTTGTGTAGCTCGATACGGAACTGTTTCAACATTGCAGCACAATGCTAATTGAGCGGCTAAAGGCATTTTTTTCAGAAACTTTTTACCATTTTTTACAAAAACATCATTGACAATGGACATTGTTGGTGGATCCATCATCGTACAAGCTTCAAATAATTGTAAGTGATAATATGAAGCTGACACTCCTAATTTAGTTAATAAATCAATAATTAATCTTGAGCCACTTTTTTTGTATATATACGTGCCGACAGCAAGCTGAAGATATGAAGTGAAAGAGTTAGGTCTAATACTTGAAATTATTGCATGAGCAATATTATCTCGCTTCACAAAATTTGACGGATCATTTTGTTTATGTGGTAAAATCAAGCTACTCAAAAAGTAGTTCAGTAAAACTGGTATGTCTTCAGCCACACTATCAAGAAAGTCACTCGATGCGCGGTAGGATTCAGTTTCATACTTTTTCGCCAAAATTTCATGTTTTAAAATCTCTGTTGCTGTCCGTAAAATGTTTTTCTTATGTAAATCATCATAATTTTCACTGTCTCCTAGTAAATCATCACATAATGCAGCAGCTGATTCGTATTTATAATATATTACTGTATCTTGTCCTGGATGTTGAGAAATAATAATATCATTACCATATCGTTCTTTTAATTTACGATACAAGCGTCGATTCGAAAGTATGTTTTTACCCATAACTTTTTGAAGTTTAGACAAATAAAATTTAGTCTCTTTACTTTCTTCAATATATTTACAAATTTTTTCAACTATTTTTTGTGCCATCTGTTCATCTTCACTAATTTTTGGCTCTGGCATTGGCATTATAAAAAAGTTATCGTAACATGCTATATGATATCGAGCTTGGACTGATACCAGTGAGGCAATACCATGTAGTCTCTGCTTCATTTCATCTCTAACTTCATCATTGCGAACATTTGCTGTTGTTAATATCCATTCCATGACAAAATTTTGAGTAATTTTATGTGTTCTAGGTTAATTGTGGTACCATCTATTCCCGCAGAACAAACAATTTTCAAGAAAATTGAACTCATGTTCTTGTGAGGTAGGTTGTACTTGTCCTTCTGTCGATGTAGATGGTAGAAGTTCCTCAGCCGATTTCTCAACTCGTACAAACTTCGTATTATCGGACGATACTTGATATCGTTTCCTGCAAACTAAAAATAGAATGGATGATTTAAGGCAATTATTGTCTTAAAATAATTAACTATCAATATTTATAATTTTTATAATCAGATATCAAATAAAATTTTTATTGCTTTCTTTCAAATATTTATCACTTTTTCCATTACAAATTTTCATTGGAAAAAAAAAAAAAATTAATTATGAAACATAAATACTACTATCTTCTTTTTCACATAAGATATAAGCCAGAAATTTTAGCTTTATTAAACTATTCATTAAGTTAATTTTTAATACTTCAGGATTGATAAATTAACCCATTTCATGCAAGATATAAATATAAGCATTTCACAGATTAAGAAACAAAATTTTTTATCGATCATATTTTTGTAACACAAACGTATAAATTATTTAATTTTTCAGATAAAATCGAAAAAGATGAATAATTTATTATGATTTAGAAGATCATTACTTGCAATAAAAACATTTTATTGTTTGATTATATCAGCGTGAAAAACACGTGGAGTAAAATATAAGGTTATCCCAACGTATATACAAACCATCATGAAATCGACAAGACTGTTTGCCTTTCCACTCTTTGTATTTCAGGTCCTTTTTCACTTGGCTTTTATTTATTAATGTTTTAAGCCAATTTCTTTGACAGTTGAAATTGTGTCACAATCATTTTCAAGAGGTAATTTGCAAATTGAACACAATTCACACTCCATTTTCACTTGTCAACTTGTCAACTTTAAACACAATAGGCAGGCACTGAATAATTTATATTTTTAGAATTACAAATGCAATCGTTAGTTTTTATATTATACATGTAAAAAATGCATATAGTGAAATAAGTAAATATTTTGTAACGAATTGTTTTTGTGAATGAAAACTACATGTGGCTTACATTTACTAAGGCCCAGCTGCACGTATATAGAAGTGCGCATGTGCAATTTGGTTTGGATCATGCGCATGCATCTGGTTACTCAGAGTATAAGAGTAACAAAGACAAGCTACATACAGGGTGCCCAGACTTTCTTTTCGGCGTGTAGCCGACCTGTGGCGCTAAAGTCGCCGAAAGTCGCCGCGATCAATTCAAATGAAAAAAATCAAATAAATTTTTTTAATATTTTTTTTTTATTAAAAATTTAGTATTTTTTAATCATAGTAACATGTTTATTAACAAATAGTTAATCTTAAAAATAAAATTTAACTATAATTAACATGGATCTTATTTTTTTTATTAAAAATTCAGTATTTTTAAATTATAAGACCATGTTTATTAACAAATAGTTAATCTTAAAAATAAAATTTAACTATAATTAACATTGATCTCAAATTATTAGTAAAATAAAACTTATTTTGGTTAATCAAATTATGATTAAATCATATTTTTTTAAATAAATAATTTAAGTTAATATATTAATCATAGATATCGTCGATATCATCTTTGTCATCCTTGTCTTCTGAATATTCAAGTAAATTCATGGCGGTTATCAAATTATCACTAGCCATATTATCATTATTGTCATCTTCATCTAATTTTTTGGTTACTTTTTGACTCTCATACATTTGACTAGTAAATCTTTTTACCATGTCATCAGTTGGCATATAATTCTTACAGCACAGCTTAAATACTCGCATATGAATGCGTATTCGCATTAAAGAGACTAGCATATCTATTAACATGCGATTCCTACATTTTGTTTTGATCACAGCCATCACACTGAATACACGTTCAACATCCGCATTGCTTGTGGGCAAAGATAGTGCCCTCAAAGCAAATGCTGCTAAATCTTTAAACCGCTTAGAGCCATTAGCATTCTCAATTTTGTTTACAGCAATCCAAAAATCAATAGTGCTAATGTTCTCATCAACATTGTCACAAATTTCATTAATTCTCATAGTCCTTAAGTTCCGCCACTGTCTTTCAATTGCATCTCTGTCTGCGTCTTGAGCTGTAATAATATATAATACATAGATATTACGTATGCATATCGTATGTATTAATATTTATTTACGTGTATATTTACCTGCTAAATCCCATGGTAGGCACTCGACAGAAACATTAGACGTTTGATCCATGCATAATTTCGGGGTAAAATACCGTATGTTAGTTAAAACTGAGATATTATCAGGAAATCTCTTAACTAACTCCTCACATAACTTGAGCATGAATGATCTTGATCTCACTTTCACAGTCTGTAAATTTTCGCTAGAAATAGTAGACTTGGTAAGATACATAGAAAATTTATAACCAAAATCAACTGAGTCTAATGGTAGTAAGGAGTTATCAAAGTCACAGTTAGCTTTTGATATTGCACGTTGTACAGCAGCTATATCTGCCTGATGGATCATCGCCGTTGAAGCTGTTTTTGACGGAATAGATTTTAAATAAATAGGCTTAAAAATTCTCCTCGCTACAGATAATAATAGAATTCTTAAATCAGTATAAAGTTTTGTTATGTCAGCATTTGCTTTTTGGAATGCAATATTTAAATCAGTAACTTCCTTTAAAACAGTATCTAAAAACAATAAATAAAGTATGTTGCTTTCGTCTCTATACATCTGACCTAAATTTCGAGCAGTAATATCTTTGTTGGCTGGAGAACTTTCCAATTTAGTAAAAAATGCTTTTAGTGAATCCCACTGTTTCAAAACAACTGTTACGGCATTAGTCCATGCAAGCCAACGAGTATCAGAGAGTTGAACCAATTTCGGCGGCTTTTTTCCGTCCTTAATTTTTTCATACATGGTTCTATAAGTTGTTTGTCGTAACGGACTTTTTGAAAACCAATTACGAGTTTCTCTTAACAAAAAGTCGACAGAAGCTGGTAATTCGTCACTTGCTTTTGACGCACATAAACTTAGAGAATGGCAACTACACTTCATTAGTTGGACTTTGGGATAGTCTTTTTTGATTAAAGTGAATAAACTGTGCTTCACACCGCACATATTACTGGCTCCATCAGTTCCTATGCCCACTAATTTGTCAAGATTCAAGCCAACTTTAGAGAAGAATTCTCTGAAATTCTTGTATAAGTTATCGGCTGTAGCAGAGGACACTTCGTCAAATCCTAGAAAGTCCGTAACAAATTGGTTGCAAGTATTACTGAAATATCGGACGCAGTACGCCATGTATTTAACCGTCGACACATCTGTCGACTCATCCAATATAACTGAATAATCTTGGTCACCAATATCTTTAATTAGTTCAATTAACATTTCAGGTGCCACTACGTTTAAAATAAGTTTAGATGCTTTTGTGCGGTGTAAACGTACTTTTTCAAGCTGACTACCTTTGCCAAGTTGCTTTAAAACTTCACCCAAGTGATCTACACTTTTAATTGAACTGTGATTTGCAACATACAGTGCCATTTTAATTTCGGCAATTTTTAATTCTCGTTTTTCGGATGGATTGACTAAAAAATTAATACATGAGTAATTATTTGTCTACATCTGATAAAAAGTATCATATTAAAAATAAAAATTAAGACGTACCGTGATTCATTAACGACGGTTGTTGTTTTCGGTTCCGAGACTCTGCTTGTCGAATGTGTGACGATGTCTTCGCATGTTTTTTGAGATCAGTTGCGTGAGCCCTTAAAGGAACATTGCAATATTTACAACGAGCTTCACCTTTTCCTGATGCAATTGAATCAGCATGGTTTTTTGTAATCCAACCTATGTAAAAAAAAGTAATCAACTAATTTGTTTTGTTTTTAACTTAAACTATAGATGAATTATATTTTAAATAATTTTAATTTTATTTCACCTTTAAAAATAGGCTGTTTTTCCCAGGCTTCACGATACGCCTTAGCGTTTGTCATTGCTTATCATATAATACTTAAATTACTCAATTAATTAATAATTGCACAGCTATATAAGTTTCTTTACTAAGCTAATTGACTAGTGAATGTACTGTTTATTTATGTATTGATATGTATGTCTTGTGTTCGCTTTGACTATTAAACTTACACGCTTATCTATTCAATATGACACTATACACACTATCGATTGTTATACTTTATAATATCGACAAATCGATAGTCAAGCAGTATGATATAATTTCCCTAAAGATGACTCTGGCGGTAAATATAAAAATAATTAATGTTGAAACAATACATTTAATTGTTTGCATAAAAATATATAATTTCTAAAAACCATAAATAGAAAAAAAAATGATATTTTATTTCATTTATTGAAAAGTCGCCTATCGTCGACTAGTCGCCTTCATTAGAATTTTAGTCGCCGACTTATTTCAAAAGTAGCCTGAATGGCGACAAGTAGCCTCATCTGGCAAGCCTGGCTACATATATTTCTCGCGCTTTCTACCGGGAGACCCAGAGGCGTAAAATCAGGGGCAATTTATTTTTCAATAGATGAACAGAACAGGTAAAATCTCAGGTAAATGTGTACTTTTATGGGGATATAAATGTCGAGTCTTTGATAAAAATGTTAAAATAATGTAGATTAAAAAAAAAAAATTTTTTTTTCTTAATTTTCGATTAAAAAAAAATACGTTAAAAAAATACAATTGTTTATCACTTTTTAAAAAATTAAAAAAAAAAAAATTAAACTTCTCAGATTATTTGTTAAGCTTTGTAGATGTAAATTAAAAAAAAAAAGTCTAAAAATTCATTTTTTTTTATTTTTTGTAAATTTTTTAATATGCCACCCGGCTGAGCAATAAATTTCGATCGTTTATTGCAAATATCTCGGTTTCTATTGCAAAAACGTTAAAAGTGATTCAATACGTTTTTATAGAAAATTTTATTCCCTACATTTTTTGTTTGGACCTTTTTTTTATATCTTTTCACGTTTTTGAGATATTTTCAAAAAAGTGATTTTTGGGGTGGTTTTTAATTATTTTCTACCCCCTGAATAAAATTCAACATTTTTTTAACTATAAATCCTTTAAATGTATGCTAAAATAAACTTATATTGAAAAATGCAGGCCTGCCTTTTAGTATAGCATTTAAATCCTATTTTTATCGGACTATAAATGCTTTTTTGTTTTTAAATTACTATGATTTCATTTTTTTTAAGCAATCAAATGTCAATATCGTTGAATTTTATTTGTGGTAATGTCTCAAGTAATGTTTTTACTAATCAATTTCTTTTTTTAAAACGATAATCAGTGATATTTACTAATTAATTTTAAATAATTAAATAGATTATCCGGATACACCGATTATTGACAGGTTAAAAAACTGATTGATCTAATTATTGACATACCTTAGCCCCAATTAATGACACATATGCTGTGCATGTGTCGAATTATCTGCTTATTTTTATTTATCGAAACTCATTATTAAGTAATCAATATTATTAAAGTTTATTAATAATAATTTCCATAAATTTGATTTCTATTAGATTGATTACTATTAAAAATGTAAAAATCAATTTAAAAATAATGCATTGAATCAGAAGAGTTCAAACTCTTACAGTAAATTTTTTAGGTTAAAGTAAAAAAAGGCGTCCATATAACGCTGTCGACTGGCTGTCAATATGAGATTCAACTTAAAAATTATGAACTAGTTATTGAAACCTATTATTGAAATATTATAAAGCATACAATTAATTTCGATTATTTAATTTTATAAATTTTTCATATATTAACAATTGACAATTGTTAATTAAAAAAAAAAAGATCATTATAATTAGATGAAAAAATTAATTTAAACTCGGCATTTAAAAAAAATGCTTTTCTAACCAAAGTTGTTAAAAAAATAGACGCTCGTAAACTGGTTTGTTAAACTGGTACTGACTTTTTTTTCAATAATTAATATTTAATATTTTGAACTGACAGTAATTTTTTCAATTTTTTAATTAATTAGAATTTAATAAAAATTAATACGATAGTTATTCTTATTAAAGATAATTAAATATATTTAAAAAAAAATTTAGAGTGTCAATATTTAGACCCCTGTCAATAATTGGGGCTTTTACTTTACTTAATTTATAATAAGTAATGATCAACTGAAAAAAATTACCATTTCAAACAGTAAAATCGTGATTTTAATGATTACTTTATAATATTTATCATTTAAATGCTAGAATTTATTATTTACGTGGCGAAAATGCTATTTCTAACAGTAATATTCGCTATGTGAATGTCGAAAATGTTAAAGTATAATAATTAAAAATTTAGACTTTGATATTTATCATTTCGTACTTAAAAAATAATCGCATGATGTGTGGGACTCCTTCTTCTCCTCATTTGTGAAGCTAATGCTCGTCGCCCGAGTCAAAGTTAAAAAACTAATTTCAGCCTCCAAATTCTACTCGAGGGTAAGGAGGCTGAAATCAGTTTTTTAGATCTGTACATTTGGTTAATGAAACTCCTGACATAAAAATTTCTCCAACGTTCGTATAGCGTTGCGGTTAGGTCATCTGCATCAGGAAATTTCCAACGATCTTCATCGGGAAATTTTTGTAAATCCTTATTTACTTTTTTATGTACAAATTTTAAATAATTAGTTATTAAAGATTGATATTAAACACTGAACCACTGACTTAATCGATTTCATTTAGAGGTTATACTTATGAGGTAAAGTACATCGTATTAGTCACTTACGTGGATCGTTAAACGGATTACAACAATCCACTGTCAATCTTATACGCTTACTCATTGTGATCAAAAATCAAAGACGTGCAATAATAGTTATAAACTGAAGCAATTATATTTATGTTAACTTCAAGCTGTCAAGCAACCACAGAAAGACATTAGTCAACAAATATTCACAAGAACAAAAAAATAGAGAGAGTTTTAAGCGCCATCTGCATCGTATAAACTCAAGTTTTTAGCGAGCAGTTTGAAATTTTTAAATATTTAACAGAAAATTATTTTACTATCCCGAATAATCGTATAACACTTAGCGGATATAACGTTTAATTTAATTGTGATTGAACAAAAAATAAGCACATCATGAAAACCATATATTTTGTGGAAAAAACTCTGATCTTTCAGAAAAAAAAAGTCAAATTGGAAGTATCTTGCGCCGCATATCGAGAAAAATTAATTTTTCTACTTTAATTGGATTTTAAAGGATCTTTTGATGTATTCATGATAAAATGGATATTTTCATTCAAAAGCTGAGAATCTTTCCCACAAGATACGATTTTCTGTGGATTTTAATAAAAAAGTTTTCCTCATCAGAAAAATTAATAAAAAAGTTAAAAAAAATTTTATTTCAAAATTTCAAAAAATCATAACTCCAGAACCGCTGCATATTAAGGACTGAAACTTTTAGGGAATTTTTTTCTTATTATAGAGAACACCTCCAAAAATTTTAAACATAATCCGCGAGGGTTGCCCCGTAAAAATGTACTTATTTGGTGGAATGATCTATATATTTAATTATCTGTAATAAGAATAACTATCATATAAATTTTTATTAAATTCTAATTAATTAAAAAATTGAAAAAAATTACTGTCAGTTTAAAGTATTAAATATCAATTATTAAAAAAAAATTAGGAAAACGGTTTAACCTAAAGGCCATCCCTGCAACTTCCCGTTTCACTCTGGTAACGTCTACTTAAGTCCGTTTTCAGACGAGTTAGGTTGAAGAAGGTTCTTAATGAAACTCTGTTTCACTCTTTTAGCGCCTAGCTGGGATTGTACGATGTATACGATTTTTTGTTTCTCAGACGAAAAAGTGTCAGGCAGGGTTTTATTAAAACCTATTTCAACCTAGTTCATCCTTAATAGCCTAAACTGGTTATATTTATAGTAAAAAAAAAAAAAAAATTATCATTTAACTGTTGGTTACTTCATATTATTATTTGCATGACTGTTAAGGTAATGATAACTATTAGTAATGTTAATTTATAATTATACAAGAATAATGATATCTAAATGAAGACAGAAGAAACGACGAAGAAAACACAAATTTCCGTTGAAAAAAAACTCAGCTTTACTGGGATTCGAAATCGAGACCTCACGATTACGAAGCAAGACTGGATCCCCTCTGCTACTCGAAGACTAGTCATACAGTAGAAATATTTGTTTCTATTTAAGCTACAACTGACAAAATTAAAATTAACTCATGTGATTAAATATTATTATTATTTCTTATGTCATGGTTAATATTACTGTGATTATTATTGTTAATTTAACAACGTTGTTTACAAAGTGCTTAAAAAATTTCATCGCGAAAATTGCCTAAATTTTTAACTTCCCGCTAAGAAAATTGAAAATTTTCAAAAGTTGGGAAGTTATTGGTTTTACCCCGTTTTTCGAAAATCAAGTTTTCAACGGATGTTGACGTTTTGAGGTCCTAGGAAGCTTCCCCGATTGTTTCCGCGATGGTGTCCGTTTGTCTGTATGTATCTATGTAAGTATGCATGTAAGTATGTATGTGTGTGTATGTGTGTATCGCGATTGGCGTCATTCAAAAGGGCTTGACCAAACTTAGATTTTGAATATTATTGGGACCGATTCGAACCGGTAGATCTTGAGAAATTTAAAAAAAACTACAAAAAAAAATTTTTTCGAATGTGTGTTTTTTTTTAATAACTTTGAAACGGCTTGACCGATCGATTTCAAAAACTATTCAGCTCTTAACATTAAAAAACCACGTCGATCGCCGCCAACCCGGTCGAAATCGGTTAATTCGTTCGTGAGTTATCGTTGTCGAAAGAAAACCGAAAAAAATGTTTTTTCGGAATTACTTCGAAATTTTTCGTTTAATCAATTTAAACTTAAAGATCCTTTATGGGGCTTCAAAAGCTGCGACACAAAAATTATATTTTTGAGCTCTTCGAGTTCAAAATGTCAAAAACTGTGCTATTTGTTCATTCTTTAAATTTTTAATTTGGCAAACTATTCTTTTTAGCAATTAGGTCAAATTTTTAAGTAGAAAACTTGA